>NC_141990.1:53849176-54152060 GCF_049901715.1 Pseudonaja textilis | reverse complement strand
TTTGTATTCTGAACAGTGATCCTGCCTGCGAGAAATCTGGCTGCTAAGGCGACAGTTAGTCTCTTGTTTTGTTGGCCCAATTAGAACTGCTAATGTTATAATCTGACAGTGTTTATGTTCTAATTAAGAACATGGCAGCAAAGTAAGTCAGAGCCAAGCTTTTGACTCTTTGTTTGTTATTCACACTTTACCTGTGCTCCCGGCATTTTTTTTTTAAATAGAAGCCAATCTCTGACACTGGGTTTAGGAAATATAACAGATTGGTCACTATCTGGTTTGCTTTTATTTAAATTCACTCCCTCAGATGCTAAATAGTCAGTACAGTCTTGTGAAGTCCACCTGTTAGTCAAGAAAACAAAACAGCAGGGTGTGAGGGGGGCAACCTTTTTAACTGCTTAATGCCATCCAAACACTCTAGACAGAATTGACCATTTTAAGAAAAAACAAAGCATTTGATCAACCACAAAAGCTGAACCTATACCCTATGAAGCCCCAAGCAATGGTTTAAGGCAGCTCTTCCCAAACATCTTCCTTCATTGCCCAAGACGACTTATCTGGAAGTCCTCTTTAAAGATTATCAGAAAGTCTTTATTTTAAAATCTTTGTTGTGATTGGATAATGGTCTTGTGTATCATTACCCAAAGAAAAATCACTTTTACCCAGTTTTGGATAAATTTCCCAGGCCTGGGAAACACTAGTCTAAAGTAAGGTTGGAGCCCAAGAAAAATATGTAGTTTTTTTATGTTTATTGTGTACGTATGAGCCTCCAAAGATATTGTGATTAAAATAGGTAGCCATATAAATCTTTTAAAATGATTTTTAAATGAATGAACAGAACTGATGTTTTAACAAAGAAACATGAAGTCATTACAGGTAGTGAGAGAATAGAACTTCAAAGATATTGCTCACAGTCATTAATATTTTCTGCATGATGCCAGTTTGCCAAGAAGATTAAAGTAACGTGTGTGATTCTTTGTAATCTTATTTTTAGGTAATGTTCAAAGTAATTTGACTAATGCACACATGTGAAATATGCTTATATAACACAACTGTACTCCTTTCAAGTATGCAAAATGCAGAACATAGAATAACAGGGTCGGAAGTGATCTTGGACTTGGAGATCTTCTTGTCCAACTCTCTGCTTATGAAAGAGGTCCTATACAATCTCTTCTTAAAACCTCCAGCATTGCAGCAGCTACAAATTCTGAAGGCAAGCCATTCCACTGATTGATTGTTCTTTCAGGAAATTTTTTCTTATTTCTAGGTTGGAGCTCTCCCTGATTAGTTTCCATCATACTATGGAATCATACTCAGATCTCATATATAGTATGAAGTATTGAAGGGAGGCATAATTCTACACTCAGAAACTGAACTCATTGACATACTAAACTCTAAGCCCAACCTTACAAAGTGCAATTCCTATGTTCATGTAACAGCTTATATTTTAAAAAATGAACTTAACTGATGCCTTAGTGTGACAGCTTAGCCCTAGTTCATACAACAGGCTACAGTTTCACAAAATATACTGAAGCACAATTGCTGAACCCCACTTTAGTCTTTTAAACATCTTTGGTAAATCCAATCAGATTTTCTGCAAAGCAAAGTTTCAAGGGCAATGTCTCTCCTACGAGTCCCTCATGCATTCAGATAAAATTGGGTAGCGTGCCTGGATTTGCCACTGATTGCTTCCATTTACCATTTAGTATATTTCTCCTTTTGGAGTCCTTGGTGTTCTCTGAGCTTGGTTGTTTGCTTGGAGTTGTTTCATTATCCAGTGACTATGCAACATGATCCTGGACCCTGGATAATGAAATGTCTGCAAGCAAACAACCAAGCTCAGGGAGGACCTAGTTCTCCACTATTCAACCCTGAGCCTTATATATTCTCTTCTATTTCTCATTTTCTACAGAAAGAAGGCTTGTGCCTCCACCCTGCTTTAGTTGTTACAAGGACACATTTCTCTGTATTACAGCATCAGCACACCTACTGGAAAAATCAAGCACAGCACTAGAAATGAATAAGACAAGAACTGATTCTCTTTTTACTAGTTTCATTAAATGCTATGTTTCTGGCTGGCTTAAGAGCTTTAATTCTGGTTTCAGAGCAGACGGACTAGCTCCCCTTTTGACCTGAGGTGATGAAATATCTCTTCCTTGAATAAGCAGCTACGCTTGAGTGCTGAGACATTCCTGATTGCCAGGGGTCCTTCTGGCTGTTTTTCATTGGCATCCATCCTTGAGTGAGTATGAAATTCTTGTATTGCCTAATTTTACAAAACACAAGAGGTCTTTAGGTATGGAGAACTGAGAGAGTACATTAGCATATATTGATGAGAAGAGGCACCTACTTTTCTGTTTGAATTAACCAGGCAAGATTCTCAATCTTGGATCTTGCTAATTAAGCTTCTGTTCTACTGGCTAGATATTCAGGGGTGCTAATTTTAAAATTCTGAGGTTTCAGTGGTAAATTTGTCTCACATTATTTCTGTGGCATATACATCTTTAAATCAATATGGTGTTGTACATTAAGAAGAAAACACAAAAAGTAGAAAGGAGTGAATTTTGTCCTCCTGCTGGAAAGATATTGTGTTGTTTTTGAATTTATTAGATAGTTACATACCATTGAGTTAGGCATGTTTACTGGTGATTGCATGGACAAATATTGCCATCTCAATCTGTCTTCAGTAATAATTTGTGGCTCTCCCAAGGACAGCCCTGTAATTTCTTTGATGTCATCCATCCATTGCCTTTACCTTCTTTTACTTCCAACAAACTTTGCCAGGTGTAGTCATTTTTTCTGTTCCCCCAAAATACATTGTTCAAGGGATGTAAGTTTCTCTTTGCTGGCCATTCCCTTATGTAAACAGTCAAGGTTCATCTTGTAGTTCATGATATTCTCAGTAACCATCTCCAGATCCATACTTTCTTTCTCTCTTTTTCAGGTCCACCTTTGCAGTCATACTTTGCCACCAGAAATGCTATTGTAGGAGAAGATGAAGATGAGCCTGAGGGAGAGGTCAAGCATATCATCAGTTTGGAGTCCCTTCGTGCCCACAAGAGATCAACCAGCAATTTGCCTTGACCATTAGTACTTTAGATTCTTGTTTAGAGGTAGTATGGAATAAACATGTACTCATCTGAATAACCTTAGTTCCAGATTTTTTGCACCTGACAACTATTGCTTTAACAGTTCTAATCTTTGCTACGATAGAAATGTTTTTATTCTCCCTGAATTTGCCCAGGTTTGTCATTGCCTTCCTCCTTAGGATTAATCTAATCTTTATTTCTCTAGCACACTGTCCATCTTTACCAGTTCTTGAGCCAGAGAAAACAAAACTATCAGTCACTTTCACTTCTGCACTGTCAACTGTACGTTCACATTCTGGCATGATCTACACAACTAAAGGCCTTGCTGTAGTCAGTAAAAAAAAGGAAAACTCCTTCATGGATTGTTTTCTTCATTATCCATTTCATGTTAACTATCCTCTCTCATGTACCTGTGCCTTTACTTGTCTGTTTGTTCAGCATTTCTCTCTCCCTGTATAGTTCAATTCTTCTTTTAAGCTCTTTAAACAAAAAAACAAAAAACCTTTGCCTGGACGATGAATTAGTTCAATGGTTCAGTAATTTGCACATTCTTTTGCATTTTCCCTCTTCATTATAAATATCAGCCAATGTTTTGACTCTCTAGGCCACATAGTCCGTTCTAAATTTGCTGACATAGCAAATCCAGAATTTTATATGCTGCCAATGTGCCTAGAACAATTTGTGCCATCAAGAGATGTTTTGAGTGAATATACTGACATTCTGCTGTCTGACAATCTAAATTCCTCTTGCAATAATTTAAATGATTTAAACGTTTCATTAACAATTAGAACTAAAGTATTAATAAGTCTATTAGCCTCTACATTTTATTAATTTATGCATTTTAGTTCATCAAATGCTACATTTGCAAGTAGTATAACAACTTTAAATCCAATATTAAAGGTAGGCAGATCAATAGCTATAACAAACTGGGGTGGACTAAAAATCTCATAACGTTTCCTTCCAGGATGACTAACTATATTTTGTTAGAATAGTTTTGACTTGAATGTTGCTAAAAACATTATCCCCCCAACTTTCAGGTCAGGATTATCCCACATAGCATTCTCATATGAATAATACTTCCATCCCAACATCCTCCAAATCTATTTTACAACCTTTAATAAAGGAAATACTGGAAGAGTTTTTATTTATAAAACGAGTGTCTGATGATACTATAATCACTCAGTTATTTTTCTCATGATTCCCATAAAGGTTTTGAACTGAATCACTTTGATTCCAGGAAAAAATAGGCATGATAAAGCTAACGTTCAGAAAATATATATGAAAACTGTAATTTAGATAAAGACAAATTGTATGCTTATTCTCAGGGAAAAAACATGGTATCTTTTTAAAAAATACCTTAAAGATATTAACTTGGGGACCTCTCTAAGTATATACATGAATCTTGAAATAATATTCATTTCACATCATTTGTAATTCCAAACAAGCTCACTAGAATTTCTATCAGTAGTAAATAATGTATTTCTATCAACTTTAAGACTAAAAAGAATATTTACAGATAACAGAAAGACATTTGTCTAGGTCCATGATGGTGAACCTATGGCACACGTGCCAGAAGTGACAGGCAGAACTATCTCTACGGGCACGTGAGCCATCGCCCCAGCTCAGTTCCACTGATTTTCAGGTATCTGCTGAGCATGTGCAAGGGGAGGGGTGCATGTGGGAAATGTGTGCGCATGCGCAGGGAGGCAGGGGAGCAAAAGGTTAGCTATCACTGGTCTAGGTACTTCCAAGATATTTAAGGGAACTGAAATAAATGTATTAAGCTTACATCAGTTAACTGATTAACATGAAAATTTATCAGCCACTCTGTCTATGAGAATTGATACAGAACATTCAGAATTATCAATAAAATATACATCATCATCAGTCTGGAATAACACTTTATTTTCAACTTCAGGCATTTTTATGACTAGAGCATCCTTAAATTATCTGATTAAACAAGGATAGTGGTTTCACTATCAAATTAAATGCAAGAGGAGAGAAAAAGGCTCCTTTGACATCAATGAAAGTAATTCCATATGTGACCAAAGGACTAAAGTTTTAATTCAGTTAATTAAATAAAAGAAACAATCATGTTTCACCAGAAGGTGCTCCAATAATTTAAATTGTATGATAAGAGAGGCCTTTTTCATGTCCAACAAGGGCAATATTGATCCCACTTTTCTGAATTGATATTTGCAATATAAATTAATAATCTAATGTTATTTGAGACTTATTAAACTTTCATGCTACAAAACTTCCGTTGAGAGACAATCAAAGATAAGCTCATCTGTAGTCTACATTTCAGTAACACTACTAACATTCTGGCATCAATATTTATAAAAGAATTCAGATGATAATTTGCACTATCAGCAGTAACTTTACTAACCTTCAAATTCAGTTGTGTAAAACTAATTACAAGAAGATGACAATACTTCATTCAAAAATCCTCATTATGAAATTGCAAAAATAGAAGGAGAAAATAAAGGACTAGGAGCTTCACCTATTTTTAGATTTAATAGTATCAGGGTAGAAATAAAGATACAGTCAGATAATTAGCTTGTGTATGTGAAATATAGATTCATTATTTTAAATAATTTCTTTCTTAGCAACCTTTGACTCCATATTATAAAATCAAGCACAATTATTTGTTTTTAAAATGCTAATTCATTAGATTAGAGTCATTGCATATTTTGCAAAGAACATTAATTATACAGTTATAATTAATGTTGTTGTTGCTGTTTCAGCTGAGAAGCCAATAATTCACTGGATGTGTTCTCTATTCCTTTCTATAAAACAATATTTTTATTTTATACAATTCAATGATTATTCTACACTGAGTGCATATAGAGGATAAAATTCCAATCTAGCATATATTATCCTTTCATGTAAATATACGTAGATTTTCTTGCATACTTCCTCAAAAGCTTCTTTAATTTTTAAAAAATTGTCTTGTTTGGATTGCTTACTTTTTGTGATACTTATGAAATAATATGACCATCAGTATATGTCTTTGCAGTCTATTTAAAAAATCTTCAAAGTCTTATTTATCAGTTTTATAAAAAGTGGATAGCTAAATAATAATTTGTACAGTATTTAAAACTATTTAGGGTGATTATTTCTCATTGATAATGGTAATTTTACCAATTAAATTGATATATTTTTTATAGAAATGGCTAGTTTATAGTATTATGGAAAAAGAAAAAGTTGTGGTTTGATGTTAATGCTTTTTTTTTACTGCAACAGAGAGAGTCGGAAGTCAAAGTTTCTTCTTTTCTTTTCTCCGGTTTTTCCTCACTTTTCTTTCCCCCTTCCCTCTCACTGTGTCTTTTATATTTTGTATTTTATCTTATAATCTAATAAAAATGTTAAAGTTCAAAAAAAGTAAAAAGATAATAGTAGTTGAACATGAATGGATATTGTAATATTTCATTCATCACTTTCATCAATTGAAGATTGAAATAGTGAAAAATGGAACTAGACATATGTAGCATTCAAAAGAAGTGACAATATATCAATTAAACTATAACTTGTAACTTTGTAGCTGTGCCTTACATGAAGATTGAATTTAGCCCAAAAGTATTGCAATATAATAATGGATCTAAAACTTGATTAACAACACCAGCCATAATTATCTGATATTCAAAATGATTATTCAAGGTATCAAGATAGTCCTTAGTAGAAATACCATAATTAATAAATGCAAATATAGATTTAAAAATATGTATTCACCTGTACTTTTGCTGTGACCCAGCCGGGTTCCCAGAGAGCAAACACAGACAAAGGCGGCATCCCCCACCTTTCAAAGTTTAATCACAAATGCTGTTCCTTTACAGATAAAAGGATGCTTTCCAACAATTATCTCCAACAAGAAAGAGCCTTGCCAAGTTGTTTGTTAAAGCTGCCAAAAACCCAGAGATAAGAACTAATTTACAAGATTCATGAACTAAGATGTCCACCAGTTGAGCTAAGAGCTTCTTTGCTATCTGCAAAGAATGCTTTTTCAAACCTGGCTTTTATCCTCTTGAGGGAGGGGCCATTACCTTGCAGCCTTACTCCCGAGTTGCCTGTGCTGCTGTAATTATTCTTTCCTCCGAGTAATCCTCCATGCACGTGCACTTGGCACAGGCTCCTCGGGAACCTCCTCATCACTGCTGCCAGCCCCCACAAGCTCTGAAGGCAGCAGTCCACTCCCTGATAGTCCTGGCCCCTCATCAGAGTCATCACTCTCCTCAGCCATCTGCACCTGCTGCCGGCTAACCAGAACAACTTTAAATAATGCATCGGAATTATGTTACTCTGGATCATCTACAAATGTTGAAGACTTATTAATCAAAATTTCCATACCCCTAACAATTTTTTAATTTTAATTAATATATACTTAACCAACACATTTCTAGATAAAAAAACTCATTCTCATGTAGAAGGATATGAGAATTCTTATTTTTAAAAAAATGGTAAGCACCAACGTCTTCTGGACATTTAAATTTTACAATTCCATAAAACTAAAGATAGATTTTTTAAAAATGCATGCAAATATCTTCATAGATCAAGAAGAAGAAAAAGTATAATTTAATTGAAGCATTTATAAATGAGAAGCCATACTGTAGATCAGTGTTAACCTTAACAACTTTAAGTTGTGTGTAGTTCAGCTTCCAAAATTCCTCAGAACAACCAAGGATGAATAATATTGCTTTAATAAAAACCCTCACAATATTAGGACTGGGATTTTGTACTGAATTGAAAGAGAAACCCTTACAATTATCAGTTTGGATTTTAAGCTTGTATTACCACACACACAAAAAAATTTTTTTAAAAAAAACCTTACATACACACATCTCCCCAAAGACTGCTTTGAACTAATCTTGCTCAACTTCACAAGTGTTTAAAAATGAGAAATTATGTCTACAAAATAGATCCTATAGACAGATCACTTCATTTTGAACATCATTATTTATTTTGAACATAGTGTCAACATCTGTGGCCATTTTTTAAAATCAGAATTACTGTATCAAACTAGTTTTACGTGTATCAATTGGTAAGATTTTTACCACAGCCATTTTCTTTTCGAAAGCATCAACTTTCTACGTCAGCTCAAACATTTCTTTCACAAAATACACTAAAGATTTTATTTCATAAAATTATTCTTTCTGAAATAAAATTGCAGGAAAGATTTTTTTAAGAATGATCTCCATGTATTGTCTACTTTGTTCTTTGTTCCACTGGTAAGTAGAAAAGAAGTTTTCCACTTACCAGTTAAGAAGTGATGCTGCCCATAAATGAAGAGAGAGATCCTTAACTTGGAAGACATCTGAGTTTTTAAATTGAATTCATTAACAAATCAATGTGAAGTTCACCATATTTGTTGCCATGCAACCATTGCCATTTTAAATGGCTCTTCTCTTATAGCTTTCAACAGTTCAAGGGTATTTCATTTGTGTAATCTTCAACTGACTGTGTGACTTACTAACTTAGTATAGAGAGAGTAGTCTGATTTCCTTTAAATCATTTACAATATATAGCTAATTAATAACAATGATTCTTAATTTTGGCAACAAGGCTGGAGGAGTCTTGCTGAACTGCTATTTCCCACTGCTATTTCTTCAATATGCATTTAAGTTAAACATAGTCAGATATGACCATAGATAGTCCTTACTTTTCTCTTCTGAGTATTCTTTGGCTTGCTATCTGCCAAATTTATTAAAAAGAGAAAAGGAGGATGAAACACATGCTTGACTCACATCCCATGGAATCCATGTCCCAGAACAAAGCAGAGCATTAGGATCAATCTGAAATTCATACAACCCTGAATGAATGAATGAATGAATGAATGAATGAATGAATGAATGAATGAATGAATGAATGAATTCTTTATTGGCCAAGTGTGATTAGACCCACAAGGAATTTGTCTTGGTGCATATACTCTCCGTGTACATAAAAAGAAAAGATACATTCATCAAGAATCATATGGTACAACACTTAATGATAGTCATAAGGTACAAATAAGCAATCAAATCATACTAGGAAACAGTCAATATAAATCATAAGGATACAAGCAACAAAGTTATAGTCATACAGTCACAAGTGGGAGGAGATGGGTGATAGGAACAATGAGAAGATTAATAGTAATAGTAGTGCAGACTTAGTAAATAGTTGGACAGTGTTGAGGGAATTATTTGTTTAGCAAAGTGATGGCGTTCAGGAAAAAACTGCTCTTGTGTCTAGTTGTTCTAGTGTGCAGTGCTCGAAAGCATTACTTTGTGGGTAGGAGTTGAAACAGTTTATGTCCAGGATATGAGGAGTCTGTAAATATTTTCGCTGAGCACTGAGCATTTCAGTTAACACTGAATGAAGCTATACATAAATTGGTCTGTGCATTTTAAAGTATATGCCGTGTAACCAATCAGCTCACATTTACCTAGTTATTGACATTAGAACATGTTTTCGGAGTGCCATTAAGATGAATGCTGGTTCTAAACAGGGATGAAGCAATTACATCCCATTTGTCAGCCAGTATGGATGCACTCATAAACTAATTTTGCCATCTCAATCAAGATACAGTTCTTAGAACAATTGCCTGGGATTAACCTCCATGAACACTGTCGGATTTATGCTAAGCAACATGCGCAACTGCTTCTTTGACCTTTCCCCTTTACATTTTCAGTACTTGTAGATATGAGGCCTTTGCAGCATAATGTATACTAAGCATGACAAAATAAAATGTAATTGTGTCAAAATATTTTGAAATGAACAAGTGGATTTAGTATTCATACCCATCTATATATCCAACTGGTTACTTAAAAATATCATTTCACAACCTGGACACAATATAAATAAAGGAGGTTTACCTTTACAATTACTTCACTTATTATATGTACCCATTTCATGTATTCATAACTATGTATACACTTATACTTATTATCTTGTAAACAATTGACAAATCAAATAAAAATAAATAAATAAATAAAATTAGCTATTTGAACACGTAGAGATGGAGATGGCATTTCCAAAGAAAAGTGCTCCATCCTTCCCAGGTTGAGAGAGAGATTTGGCATCATAGGGAAAAGGTTCTGGAGCTATTGCCAACTATGAAAAAAGAGGTTAAACAAAATACATTTTTCACTTGTTTCTTCATCACTTGCTGAAAGTTATTATGTGTGTAGGAAGGGTGAAAAAACTGGAAATCCAGTTGCTTTGGGATTGCAACCAAAGCACCTATTACTATGGGAACTATCTTTGCTTTCTTTTGCCACAAGTGCCCCACTACTATTTGCAATTCTTTGTATTTTGTTCTCTTCTCCAGTTCTTTCTTTTTTTTTTCTTGTCCACTGTATAGAGTTTTTTGTCTTTCTTATCCCTTGTCTGTTTGAATTCTAAATTCCAAAGCAATTTTGCTTCATGTTCTATTACTTTATCTTTTCGTGGTCCCACCAGTTCTTGCTTGCAGGCAAGTGGTATTTATTGTAGATATTCCAACACACCATTGTTGTTACTTTGTCATGCTATTGTTTGTAGTCAGTCTGTGCAATCTTCTTACAACAACTAACTGCATGGTCTACTATTTCTTCAGCTTCTTGGCAGACGTGGCATTTGCTATCTATTGCTGTCTTCTCAATTCTGGCTTTGTATGCATTTGTTCTTAAGATTTGGTCTTGTGCAGCCAGAATTAGCCCCTCTGTCTTTCTCCAATTTTCCTGTTCTTAGTCCTTTCCAGGTCTTGTTATCTGCTTTGCCTGTTTTGTGTATGTATGTATATGTATGTGTATATGTGTGTGTGTGTGTGTGTGTGTGTGTGTGTGTGTGTGTGTATATATTCTGGACATGTAATATTTTGTCATGTGTCATGTGTTTTTTTTCCTTATGTGATCTTTCTTGTAAGCCAGTTTAATTTCTCTAATATTCAAAATCCTTCTTAGTATACTAGCTTCAATGCATCTTCTTCATTGTCCTTCAGACATTCTTCAAATTCCCACCCTCATTTTTTTTTCCAAAAATGATAAATAGCCAAAAGATAACTTTTCTCAGCTTCTGTGAGTTCCTCCACGATCTGAGTGGTAACAACCAGTTAAACACACTGCATGCTTTCAATATCTCAGCTGTGTGTAAGCAAATATTGATTGTGACTGGGATAGTAATTGCACTCATTCATGATAATAGATAGCCTGTTGACTGCAACTATTAGAGCTTGTTTAATAGCATAAAAACAGCCTTAATTGCCCACCTAGAGAGACAAGGGCTGACATGGTATAGATGGGACTGTATTAATAATACTGCACAGCAATCATTGTACTTGCTAGGTGTGAACATCCTAGAAATCAAGATGTTAGACTTAAGAATTGGATCAACAAGGGCCTGGTTTATTATTTCTCTAAAATAGTGGTGCATAGGACCACATTTTTCTTCCTTTACCTGGTTTCACACCAGGTGCTATGTTGTGGTACACTCTTGACTCCTGGGTTCTTTTACTGTGACGGTTGGTCCTAAAAGGCAGAAGCTTGTCAATTCTAAGATTGGATATCATAGTAGTTGTCCACTTTATATCTATAACTTGTCAGTTCTAAGATTGGATATCATAGTAGTTGTCCACTTTATATTTAATTTTAACCCTATTTTTTCACTGTTCCTCTTGACTTCATTACTAGAGTTTTAGAAATCAGAGTTGGATGGTAATTGTCAGAAACCAGACCACAGATGCATCATCAACTGCCACACACCCCGACCCCTAAACCAAGCAAACAGACACATGCCATGAACACATATTCAGGCCTCAAACTTGGAGCTAAACCAAAACCCGGAATGTCACATCAGAGCCACCCACTCAGGATATCACATCACGGAACTCAGGAGGTTACACGACAAAACCTCAGGATGTTGCAACACAGCCAATGACCCAGGAGATTACAGCACAAGACCCATGATGTCACAACAATAGAACTCAGAAGGTCATCACACAGCCCATGACCCAGGTCATTACAACCCAGGAGATTACAGCACAAGATATAGGATGTCAAAACAATAGAACTCAGAAGGTCATCACACAGCCCATTACCCAGGTCATTACAACACAGGAGGCTGATAGACACACAGCCAATACCTCAGCTACACATGTTCTTACAAAAAAGCCAGCCAATCTGCAAACATCAACTCCATCAGCCAATCAAGAAATGACAACACAGCCAACCTCCCCACCAGTATATATAGGGAGACAACAGCTCCAATCATGCTTTGCTCGCACAAGCACAAAGCTGAAAGCACCAGCTTGAAGATGGCAAGTGGGACCTCGTTGAAACGTTGCCAAGATACTCTCAATCTTACATGGAAAAAGACCCGAATACGCCAAGACCTGCATATATATGTGTGTGTGTGTGTGTGTGTGTGTGTGTGTGTGTACAGCCACCCACACACCCACACACACACTATATATATATATATATATTCTCTTAAGTTTTCGCGGGTGCTTACATGTATGGCATTCGGCTTTGCTTGGGTATTTTCCCACGTCATAGTAGTTGTGCTTTTAAAGTTGTAGCAACGTTTCAGCAGAATCTCATCTGCCATCATCAGGCTTCTGTATAGTGTTCATCTGTGAGTCAGGCTTTTATAGTGGTTTCAGATTTAAATTTGGGGCAGCCTATTGCTGTGCCAGAATGGTTTTTTCTTCACCCTGATTGGTTGGGGGTCTTGGTCTGTGTTTATTGGTCTTGGAGTTTGCTGTGTTCTGCTTGATTGGTATTTCTAATATCTCCTGACTGTTTTTTGGCTCTTTTTGTCTCTTGATTGGCTGGCAACATTGTGTTACTTTATTGGAGGCCTTTAGTGCAGCTTGGCTCCGGGTAAATGGACGGCTATCATTAGTTAGGAAGCTAGGTTTCATCTGGGTGCCTGGTTGGGGTGTGTTTGAGCTGGAGGTATCAGGGGGAATCTGTCTGTGCCCAGGTGTTTGCCTGGCTTGTGGTGTGGAGATTTTTTTGTTTGTGAGTGCAGGCTTCCAAATGATTGACAGTCTGGTGGAATCATCTCTTCTATTCATGCTTTCAGGTCTTTTTTCAATCTCTATGGCTTCTCTGATGATTCTGTGGCTGGGGTTTTCTATAGTGGCTAGGGTTTTGGTGCCATTTAAGTTGATGCTATGACCTGTGGCTTCCATGTGTTGGACAAGTGAGGAAGTGTGTTCCAGCTTTTTGACTGCATTTTTGTGTTCATCCAGGTGGGTACTTATTCTTCTATTGATCTGTCCAATGTATGTGGCCGGGCATGATGCACAGGGGACTTTGTATATGTCTTGGTTTTCCAGGTCGATTTTATCTTTGGAGTTTCTAAGGATGGCTGCTATTTTTCTGTCTGTTTTGAAGGCAGTCTTGATGTGATGTCTGTGCAGTATCTTACTAATTTTGTCTGTAGTACCTCTTATGTAGGGCAGGACAGCTGTTCCATAGGTCTTCCATAGGTCTGAGACCCAGAAGATGAACAGACCTATGGAACAGACTTTCCTATAATCAATAAAGCATCTGCTAAGTCCTTTTATTATTCTTTAGTTTTCTCAATTATTCAGAAATAATGTCACATATTACTCAGCCTTTCCCAAAGCCAGTTTAAACATCTTCATTTCCATATAGGCTTCTAATCTGCCTTGGATAAGTTGAATCATTATTTTGCACTAGAAATTAAAAATACAGGTAGTCTTTAACTTACAGCAATTCGTTTAATGACCATTCAAAGTTACAATGGCACTGAAAAAAGTGATTTATGACCACTTTTCACTCTTACAACTGTTGCATCATTCCCATGGTCATGTGATCAAAATTCAGATGCTTGGCAACTAGTTCATATTTATGACCATTGCTGTGTCCCAAGGTTACGTGATCATCTTTTGTGACCTTCAGACAAGCAAAGTCAATGGGGAAGCCAGATTCACTTAACAACCTGGTTACTAACTTATCAACTGCAGTGATTCACTTAATAACTGTGATGAGAAAAGTCATAAAATGGAGTACAACTCACTTAACAAATGTTTCACTTAGCAACAGAAATTTTGAGCTCAGTTGTGTTCAAAAAATACCTGTATTGCACAATAATTTGTACAGTGTTAAGACTTTTATTGATATGTGTATGTCAGTTGGCCTCTGTGTTGTTCTCCAGACTTGTTTGCATACTTTAGTTAGAACTTTTACTGATAGTTCTTATTTAGCTTACCTTATTTCTATAGATAGTCCATCAGTTCCTATTGCCTTCCCACTTGGTAATGATGGTCTAACTTCATCTTCTGCTACAAGTCCCTCTTGTACATAAGGAACATCTTCTAGTGTATCTTGGATATTGCCATTTCTCCTCTACAAAATTTCAATATACTCCTTACTTCTTTGTTTTGTATTTTTTTAATCAGTTGCTATTTTTCCATTGGCATCTTTTCAAACCAATTTAAAACTGGAATTTCCTTTTGAATTCTGATATTTTCCCCCTTATTTTTCCATGTTTCCATCTTCAAAGTCTTTACAGATGTTTTTATAATACTGATTAAAACTCTGCATTGGTTCCTTCTTGAGATTTTTGTTTTTCTTGGCTTTGGCTTCTCATCCTGTTTTGATAATTGTCATGGTTCTGACATCCAGTTTGATTTCCTTGTTTCTTCGTCTTTGGCAGTATCTTTTCACATTTATCCTTGGTCACTTTTTAAGTTCACTGTGTCCAGTATGCAGATCAATTTAGCATTTTTTTCAGTTTCCTGAATCCTTCCCCTATTTCTGAAGATGGAAGTGATATCAGTTTTCCTCCAAACTTCTAGGACACCATCAGACAACCAAGAGTGGTTCTGGGATCATTTCCATTATTTCCTTCAGTACCCTGTGATGCATCTGATGAATCATTTAATCTAGATCAATTAAGTTTCTTACTTTTTCCTTTTCCACCCCAAGCTGTAGTTCCCTCATTCCCCCCAGTAACATAACAATAATAAGTTAAAGCTCAATTCCCCCCTGAGAGAAGAAATTAAGAAGTTTTGCCCTCTTATTATACTTATTGATTCACCATTTTCTTGTTTCAATGTTCTTAAATAAAAACATAAACTCATGAGACTGGAAGGGACCCTGGAAGTCTTCTTGGCCCAAAGTAGGATACTTTATCCAGCTGGCTAGATAATTCTGGGAATTGAAGTCCACAAGTCTTAAAGTTGCCAAGTTTGGGGACCCCTGCTTTATGCCACCCCAGACAAATGGGTGTTCAAACTTTTCTTGAAAACCTCCAGTGATGAAGCACCCACAGCTCTTGGAAAATATTGAAATTTCCTTTTATTTCTAATACACTGAATGGATTTTGGTGGGTGGGGTATTATTTTTGTTATGTCACAAAGGTTGAGCTTCAACCTTTCTGACAGAGTTTGTACAGTTTTGAGAGACGATCTTGTATTTCTGATTGTTGTTATTTTCTTCTTCCATATTCTATAAAAGAAGACCATTTACTCATCAACAGTTTATAAAGACCTGCAATGTATCCCTGTGCTGGCTGGGGAATTAAAGTGCATACCAAGTTGAAGTTACCAATACTGCTCTAAAAATTCCCCTGTCTCAGATTTTTGCAGCAGAAACAGATATACCAAGGTCTCATTATCAAAAAGAGATACTGAATAAACATTAGGCTTCAAATTCCAGTGAATAAATCAATGTATTCACAAACAGCTTCAGTATCTTTTGCTTACTTCAGTTTTAAATACCTTTTAATGCCTTCGTGGAGACTTTGCATGTTTTCTTACCACTGTTTCTGGGCACTTATAAGGTTTTTCTTCAACTATCTCAGCAGGGAGGTTTCTGCCATACTATATCCCATGAAAATTGGGAAAATACACAATATTTTTAAAAGAAAAAGAAAGGAGGAGAGGGGAATGATCTCTTGACTGTCTCTTTAGAAAAAGAAAAGAAAATAATGAGGAGGAAAATAAATTAGCTCCTTTAAGTGCATTCTTGTTGGAAAATAAGTACTGCAGCATTATGTCACAGATCTCATATTCTCTAAAGCTGCACCTTTTCTTCACAAAGCAAAGTTTAACAAGAAAGGAATGGCGATCAATAAATGCTAGCAACAGCGGAATAATGTAAGTAAACACCAAGAACAGTGGATTTGGCAAGACTCCAACCTGTACTGTTATTATACCAAGATTCTGATAATCTGTTCTGGTTTGTTGCTACCATGACAGCCACTTTGGTGTAGTGGTTAAGGCACCAGGCTAGAAATGAGAAGACTGTGAGTTCTAGTCCCACCTTGGGCACAGTTGGGTAGCCTTGGGCTAGTCACTTTCTCTCAGTCCTGGAAAGGAGGCAGTGGCAAACCATTGCTGAAAACCCTTACCAAGAAACTCCAGAGACTTGCTGGGCAGTCTCTAATTGTCCAATCTCTTCTTTAAAACTTGTTAGGTAGCACCCAATGTTCAAGTCTGTCGAGACCTCTGTTGAGGTAATTCCCCATTAGGAGAATGAGCGCATACAGGGAGACGTAGTGAAGAATAATACACACACACACCACGCAGATACACTGTACAGTAAATGTAAGTTTTAACTTCCAATAAACATTTAAGCACAGTCCAAGATAAACAATCCAAGATAAGCAGTCCAAGTCATTCACAGGTAAAGCAGTCAGTTTTTAGTTCAGGGATAATCCAAGTATCAAAGTCCAGTATCAAAAAACAGTTCAGTAACAGACTTATATCAACGATCAGTAACAGTCATTAGAAGGAACGGCAATACTCTCCAACAGAAAGGAACAGAAACTCACTGAGACACACACTCCTAACAACCCAGGTTTCTGGCTTATGGTTTCATCTTATGGCCATTTGAGAAACCACATCCAATTACAGTTTTTACATTTTCTTAAAGACATAGTATTAAAATGTCTATCCTAGTTTATATATTTCCAACCCAAATAACTTTTAGGTGACTTACATCCCTAACAACCTCTCTATATTTTAAGCCTATCTTCTGGAGTGTTAGCTATCCCTGCCAGCTTGGCATCATCTGCAAATCTAATGAGTTCCCCGTCTATCCCCTCATCCAAATCATTGATGAAAATGTTGAAGAGTACTGGCCTAAAAGAGAGCCTTGGGGAACCCCACTACATACAATGCTGTTCCAATGAGGACTACACATTGAGTGCAGTTGGTTAGCCAGTTAGGAATCCATCTGGTAGTGATGCTGTCTAACCCACATTTTTCTATCTTATCAAGCAATAAATTGTGGTCTACTTTATCAAGTGCCTTACTGAAATCCAAGCAAATTATATTCACAACATTCATCTGGTCCACTAATTTTTTTAAAATTTTTATTGGTTTTTAAAAACAAACATAGACAGACAAAACATAAAAACATCAAGCCATCTTCCATATGTATACATACAGTGTGCCGGATGGTTTATTGTTTTGTGCTTCCATTTCGTAGTCTTCAATTACAATTACATTGCATATAATCTCATATTTTCAATCAAAAATTAAATACCTTAGTATCATTATTAATCAATCATTTGACTATACTTTTATTCATTCATATTTTACAAGATAATCATAATTTACTTAGTTTATTTTATAACAGTTCATATTATCATCCCAAATCTATCCTAAAATCATTTTGTAGATATAATAAGAAAGAAGTACATCTTTATACATTTATTATTTTCTAAAAGTCTACATATTTAATTACTGTATTTTATTGTCTAACCATTGATAGAAAAGGTCCCAAATTTTATAGAATTGTTTATCCTCTTGTTCTCTAATTTCAAATGTCAATCTACTCATTTCAGCACATTCCAATATTTTCTTAATGATTTTCTCCTGTGATGGTATTTTCTCATTTTTCCAGTTTTTAGCAAATACAATCCTAGCCACTGTTAATACATTTACAATCAGGTATTTCAAGTCTTTACTATATATTTCAGGTAAAATTCCCAATAAAAATATCTCTGGTTTCAAGTCTATATGTTTTTTTGTCATTTTTTCCAACCACATGTAGATTTTAGTCCAGTATTTTTTAGCATCCGCACAAGTCCACCACATATGGTAATATGAGCCAGGTGTCTGGTGACATTTCCAATATTTTTTGGATTTATTCTTGAACATTCTTGCTATTCTTGTCGAGAGAAAATGCCACCTGTAAAACATCTAATACAAATTTTCTTTATATGCTGTTGACATTGTCATTTTATAATTTTGAGACCACAATTTTTGCCATTTCTCTAAATCGATCCCATATCCAAAATTCTTCCCTCAAGCAATCATAGTTTCTTTAACTTGTTCTTCTTCTAATTTAATTTCTAATAAATATCCATACAATATTTTAATCACCTTTTCATCGGTACCTGTCAAAATCTTATCTAAATCAGTCAATTTATCATAGAAACCTTCCATTTTAGAATCTTTATCGTACCTTGAATGTATTTGCGCATATGAAAATCAATTCATCTTTATACCTTGTTTCTCTAGTTTTTGTATAGATTTGAGTTCACCCTTTTCATTCAATATTTCACCATATCTAACTGTTTGTTCCTTTTTTGTATATTATACGATAAGAAAATACTTCAATAGTCGATAACCAGACTAGAATTTTCACATAACATTGTCTTTTAATCTTCTCCCAGTTTAACCACAGAGACTCCTGTATATAATGTCTTCTAAAATACCCCTGTGTTTTAGTTCCTTTATACCATAAAAAAGCATGCCACCACAACAACAAATCATGTCTTTCTAATGTCAACAATCTAGTATTTCTTAATGTTATCCATTCCTTAACCCACATCAGATTTGTAGCTTGATAGTACAACTCCCAATTAGGCAAACCAAATCCTCCTCTAATTCTAGCATCTTGCAAAAGTTTTAACTTTATTCTTGCTTTCTTACCTTGCCATATATATTTCAACACAATTTTATTTAAATCTTCAAAGTAATCTTTTCCAAGCCTAATTGGAATTGTTTGAAACAAATATAAAATTTTGGGTAATATATTCATCTTTATTGTTGAAATTCTCCCTATAAATGACAGTTGTAAATTTTCCCATTTCGCCAGATCTAGCGCTATCTGCTGTTTAAGTTTGATATAATTATTCTCTTTTAATGTACTACATCTTGCTGTCAAATATATCCCCACGTACTTGATCTTATTCATGACCTGAATTTTCAATAGATCTGCCAGTTCTTCCTTTTATCTTAATAGCATATTCTTTGTCAAGATCTTTGTCTTATCTTTATTTATTTTCAAGCCAGCCACCTTTCCATGTGTCTCTATCTTTTCTATCAATTTTGATGCTGTTTCTAGAGGGTCTTTTAAGATGAAAACCAGATCATCTGCAAATGCTTGCAGCTTAAATTCTTCCTTTTTGATTTTCATTCCTTTTATATCCTTTTCATCTCAAATACCTTCTGTGCATCTAGAAATATCAGAGCCATTTGTTTTTCAGGATGTGCCTCGTAGTATTCCAAGGTGTCCAAGATTACTCTCATATTGTCTTTAATTTGTCTCTTTGGCAGAAATCCATTTTGATCAGGATGAATAAAATTATTTAAATATTTTTTAAGTCTTTCTGCCAATATTGAAGCAAAGATTTTATAATCTGCATTTAGTAGAGAAATAGGTCTATAGTTCTTAATTTGTAATGGATCGGCCTCCTCTTTGAAATAAGTGTAATATAGGCTTCTGACCATGATTTAGGTATCTTCTTCTTTAACATAACTTCATTCATAACTTCTAGCAATGGAAGAGTCAACGATTCTTGTAATGTTTTGTAAAATTCTGCTGGAAGTCCATCTGGGCCTGGTGCCTTTCCATTATTTTGCTTCTTGAGTGCTTCAGTTAGCTCCATCATCGTTATATTGCTTTCTAACATTATTTCAGTCTCTTTGGTTATCTGAGGTAAATTAGCATTCTGTAAGTACTGTTTAACTCTTTCCTCATCAATGTTCTCTTGCATATATAATTTCCCATAAAAGTCTCGAATGATTTCCTTCTTCTCTTTACTACCATAGCAAACTTGGCCTTGGTCATCTATTAATTGCAATATTTTCCTTGATTCTTTCTCTTTTCTCAATTTGTATGCTAACCATCTACCTGGTTTGTTTGCGTCTTCAAAGTAATTTTGTTTAGCACCTCTAATTTTCTGTGCTAATTCTTCTTTTTCTATTTGACCCGTTTTATGCTTAACTATATCCATTTTTAGCTTGATGTCCTTTTTCTGTGGCAATTTCTGTAGCTCTTTTTCAAGTCTTTTATACTCATTCTCTAAGGCCTTAGAGGCTAATCTTTTCATAGTATTTCTTTTCCTTGTATAGTCTATTATCAAGCCTCTAACATATGCCTTCATTGTATCCCATACATTCTGAATTGATGTATCTTCTTTTTTATTTTCTCTAAAGAAAAAAGCCAATTCTTTCTCCATCCACTGTGTGAAGTCTTTTTCCTTTAAAATAGTATTATTTAACATCCATCTAGATCTTCTTTTTTGTCCTTTCCATTTAATTGTCATTGGATTGTGATCTGCCCAAGTACTTGTTTCAATATTTATTTCTTGAATATTAGTTATTAATTGTGTTGACATCCATATCATATCTATTCTGGAACAAGATAAGTGTCTATTTGAATAGAAGATGTATTGTTTAGTTTTAGCATTTCTTTCTCTCCATGTATCTTTTAAGTTTATTTCATCTACCATTTTAAAAAAAGATTTAGGGAGAGTCTTTCTGTTTTGCTTTATTGTTTTCTGTGCTGTATAGTCCAATTTATTGTCTACAATTCCATTAAAATCTCCCATCATAACTATATTAGCATAGTCCAGTTCAATTATTTTCATATGTAATTTTTTGTAGAATTCTGCTTGTTTGTCATTCAGAGCATAGATTGCAATCAGTGTTTTCATATGATTGTCCATTATTTCCACCATTAGTATTCTTCTATCATCATCAGTATAAATCAATTTTGCTGGGGTGGTCTCTTTAATATATAAAACCACTCCTCTTTTCTTACATTGTGTCAAGGAAGTAAATATTTTCCCTAATTTTGGCTGTATCAACAATTATTCATATTGTTTTTTAATATGTACTAGTTGTAGACAAATTATATCAAATTTTAATTTCTCTAATTTATGAAAGGTTTTCCTTCTTTTAACAGTTAAGTTCATTTATATTAATTGTAATCAGTTTTTTCTCTTCCATGGTTATATTTTGTAGTTAAGTTTAGCAGCTCTCATAGATCTTAGTTCATGTTGTTCTTTCCACCTTTCCACCTACTGCACCTTCTTCTTTTTCAATCGTCATTTGGCAGTCCTCTGGAATTCAATTAGTGAGATCTCTTTTTCTGCCTCTTCCTCTTTCCCTCCAAAAAACTCTGTATAAAATAATTCCACTTTCTCAATTGAGTCATTTCTATGTCTTTGTTATTGCCATGTGAACATTAAACCTTCTGGACTCAGCCATCTATAATTCACCTCTTTTTTAAGTAGCATTTTAGTCAGGAATCGGTATTCTCTTCTCATCTCTCTCACTCTTCTGGGTATTTGTTTCAAGACCACAATCTCCTAGTATTTTTGTTTCAATGTTTTCTCTTTTGCCACTTGCAAAATTTGTGTTTTAGTGGCTTTCTTTGTAAATCTAATGTGAACTTCTCTTGGTAAGCTATTTCTCATCTCATATCTTGTGAAGACTCGATAAACCTCATCTATTCCATCCATCATCTTCTCTTGAGTTATTTCCAAAGCTTCAGCCAGTATTTCTATCATTATCTCAGCTAAGTTTTGTCCTTTTTCTTCCTCTACATTTTGGAATCTAAGATTGAATTCTGATCTATCCATCTCCCATCTCAACATACCACTTTTATCTTGTTCAACCATCGTTAATCTATTATCAATATCTCCAATCTTCTTGTCTCTTTGTTTATCTTCTTCTTCAATTTTTTGGAATCTCTCATCATACTTCAACATCATTTGTTGGATGTTCTCCACTTTTTCATCGGTTTTCCCTGTTCTTTGTTCAATGTTCTCTGTTCTTTGTTCAATGTTCTCTATTCTCTTTTCAATATTCTCTGATCTTGCTTGAATATTTTGAATTCCTTGAATAATCATCTGCAGAGTCACTTTTTCTTGTTCTTTTTCTTGCTTTAACATTGTCTGTATTGAACGTTGTCCTCCAGATGGTGGAGAGGAAGAAGTAGAAGTTGAAGAACCAGGAACTGTAAATTTCCTACTAATTTTAAGCAATTCAAAATCTTCAGGTTCTTCTAAACCTTAATCCAATTGTGAAGTAACCAATTATAGTTCAAAATAAAAATAGTAGAAAAAAGAAGCCCAATAATAATGATTTAAAAAAAGGAAAAAAGGGAGGACAAAATTTCTTCAGGTTCTTGTATACCTTAATCCAATCAGTAGTTAGATGAAGATAAAGGCTTGAAAAAAAAAGAATAAAAAAGGAAAAGGAAAAATTCTTCAGGTTCTTCAACACCTTAATCCAATTGAAAGGTCTCAAATAGAAAAGAGTACATAAGAATAAACCATAAAGGTAAATGAAAAAACAAAAATAGATGTAAAAGAAAAAACCAGTCCAGTTTCAAAATATAAGATCGTGTATAGAAAATCCAGCAATGAGAAAAAAACATTACTTTCACATTCCTGTTTAAAATCACTGCTTAATCACTTCTGTCAAAACTTTTACAGATTCTTTCTTTTCCTTAGGGATTCTTTCAGATCTTAGAATAAAGAAAAAGTTCTCACCAAATCGGCACACTCTCTCTTTCTGTTCTCTTCCATTTCAGAGCTGTCCCAACTTCAGCAGCTTTAATGGCTGCCTCTTTGCTGCTGGCAAGAAGAGCTTCTCCTGGATCTACCAGGGACTTTGTGGTATCCCTGGGATCGACAGGATACACTCTTCACTTTCACCATCTCTTCAGGATGGTTTAGATCCAATAGGACCGTCCAGGAGCAAAGATATCGGCAGCAATCTCAGACCTCCAAGATCACATGCCGTATGGTTGGAACACCAGCTCCGCCCTCTCTCTGGTCCACTAATTTTTTCACTTTGTCCAAGAATGCAATAAGATTTGACTGGCATGATCTGTTTTTGGCTTTTGGTTATGCTTTGTTTGCCCCCAGATGTTTGTTGATTCATTGCTTGATTATCTTTTCCAGAATCTTCTCAGGTATTAAAGTCAGAATAATAGGTCTGTAGTCTTCCGAATCCATTTTTTTTCCTTTTTTGAAGATGGGAACTCCATCAGTTCTTTTCCACTCCTCTGGTAGTTCCCCAGTGTTCCGGGATCTTTGAAAGATATACTTCAGTGGTTCCGAGATCACATCTGCCAGTTCCTTCAGAATCTTGGGGTGTGATCCATCTATAATCAAGTCAGGAAACTTTGGAAGAGACAGGAATAAAAGAGAGCAAAGAGGAAAAGGCCAGGTTAAACATTATTTAGGGAAGGATATCCATGGGTGGACTTCAAAAAATTTAGCAACTGGTTCTCTGCTTAGTCAGCCTCCTGCACCATGGTGGGGGGGGGGCATTCTTGCCCTCCTCGGGCTCTGCAGGCTTTCCTTGAGCCTCCGGGAGGACAAAAATGGGCTCCCCAAGCTTCTGAGGCCCTCTGGAAGCCAGAAACAGGCCCATTTCTGGCCTTCCAGAGCCTCTGGGAGGCCCATTTTTGCCCTCCCCGAGCTTCTGTGTGGGTCCTTCACTTACCTGGCATCCAAAATGGACCACATGGAGACTCCTGGGAGGAGCGGGGTGGGGTGGGCAGGGCCAGCCAGGGGTTGAATTTGCCAGTTTGCCGAACCAATAATGAAAAGTAATAAAATTAGATACCAGTTCACCCAAACTGGGGAGAACTGGTAACAGCCCACCCCTGAGTATATCTAAGCAAGGAGTGATGGCCAGCCTGGTAGCCCTGTTGAGAAATTATCAAGTGGGGGTTCATTGCTGGCTCAGGAATTCTGGGAGTTGAAGTCCAAAAGTCATGAAAGGGCCATAGTTTTTCAGTTTCTCCCTCGTGGTTTTGTTGACATAGCATAATTCCTGTTCTTAAGTAAAAAAAAGCCTGAATACTAATTGTATGGCTCAAGAGCAATATATTGAACATTTTTTCATGGGGATAAACATTTCATTCAATCTGACTTGAAGCCCCCAATTTTAATCTGTGTAAAATAATTAAGTGATTTATTGCAATCTGGTTACCAGTGAATGATTGATCTCTGCCCAAATACCTCTCTTCCTCTGGGATAATGTAATAGAAAATCAAGGTGAAAAGGGGCAATATTGGAAGTTAAGAATCACCAAAGATGCCAGCATGGGAGCAGAAAGAAGAAAGAAAAGGAGGAAAGAAAGGGAAAAATAAATTAAGGTTGCATGTGTGTATTATAAAAATCAGGAAACCACTTGGCTGGCAGCAAAAAGATACAATAATCCTTTGCAACCACCAAATACTTATCTAGATTCTGAAATCCCAGATAGAATAATCCTACGATGAATCACCCTACCTTACCAAATAAATTCTTGTGAAAAGAGATTTGAACTTTTAGATTACTTTAAAATAATATGCATGGCAAAAAATAGTATGAAGCAGATATGATTGAAATCGCTTTAGGATGGGAAGCTTTATCACATTTTATCTCAGTGCCCACACTCCAGGATTTTCATGGGGAAAAAATCCTTTAATTTTCGTTTAGTAAAGAAAACAGCACAGGAAGTTAATAAACAGCAGTCTTCGACTGTAAAGCCCATCAGTGGAAGTAAAATGAGATATCACCCCACTGACCCTAGAATTAATGCTGCCTCCTCATTTCTCCAAGTAGATGGCTAAACTTCTTTTAGTGATGAAAGTAAATTTTAGTAAATTTTGTTTTTCTGCTGGAAACAAATCAGTAAGAATCTACAGAATCTATGTGTTTACTCCTGTAAATGCATTAGCTTCATTTTCATTGTTAACGGGTTTTTTCATCTTTTGTTATTCCAATTAAATTTCAGATGGTGTTTTTTTTTTTTTTAATAAGGCAACTGGTCCATCCAGTTATCTTGTTATTTGTTTTCTTAAAGGGAAAGCATGATTGTATTTCCTCCTAAAAACTATTTTTTGATTTATTTTACTGATAACATTATTTATGCCCTGCCTTCATTACAGGTCAGGCAGCTGGCTTATAAGGCTTTATTTTAAAGTCCTATAAAATATATTTTAATAAAACACACACATAGGATTCAAAGATCCCAGATTTCTGTCTTTAAAAGGGACTAGGAAAATACTTTGCATGAGACTTCAGAGAACACTGTAAAGATAGATTCTATTGTGCTAAACCAGTGTTTTTCAAACAAAATTTCCAGACAAAAACACAATGCTAAATGGACAAATGGTCTGGCACAGGACAAGGCAGATTTCTTTCCAGTCATATTCTTAAAGTAAAAATGCAAAATTCAGGCATAATAAGAGTCACTATTCATGTACTCAAAGCTCCTTCACCTTTCCCTGTACACATGTTTCTTTCTGTAGCCCCCATAAGTTGAAACCATATTTCCTTCACATCTATTATTGTATCATGTTTAAAAATAAATCAACCTTTTCTTGTCTTGCCCCTTCCTTGTTTTGCACACTGTAAATTTAGCCAACTGGCTTTATTTGTTAGACTCGTGTTAATCCCTTTTTGGCAGTTTCTCAATGCTTATACCAATCTTTGGCCTAGTGATTTCTCTGTCTCCTAAATCTACCGTGTACATTTCCTTAAGAACAAAATACAGTTCAAACTGATATTATTTCAGCTTCTAAAAATGTTCTACAATATTTGACCTATACAGAACATGTAATTGTCAAAAAAGAAGCAAAAGAACATAATCTTGGCATAAAAATCAATCATAGAAAAACCAGTAACCTTACGAAAAAGCACTGTCAGAAGGATAGATTAGAAGGAGCATTTCATGAGTGAGATTAAAAAATACATATGCCCCAGATATGATGCTCATAGAAAGCTGGCAAATAATATGATAGGAAGGATATGATGTGATGTGATATCATACCATATCATTTCATATATATCATAAAATATATAATACAGAGTAGAGTAGAATGGAATGGAATGGAATGGAATGGAATAGAATAGAATAGAATAGAATAGAATAGAATAGAATAGAATAGAATAGAATAGAATAGAAATAACACTGCAAACCTAAATGTTTCAATCAAATACAAATACGCACTGGATTCAGCTGGAATGAAATTCCCAGGAGTAAGTATAAATAGAACAGAAGAAACTGCTCCTTATCAGCAGGGCTTTGTAAATACAAGGAATCAACCTAATTGCAATAGTACTAAATAAATAAATAAAGTTCCTAAGCGGTGTTGGAAAAATCAATGGACGTTTTTGGAACAATGCTATTTCAGAAAACATGTGCTGCCTTAGCATTTATTTTATCATTAGTCGATAATATAAAGCAGTGTTTCTCAACCTTGGCAACTTGGAAACACATGGAAGAGAGCGGATATATGTATATAGCTTTCAGTATCATCAAATGTTATTCAGGTATAAATAGGAAAATTGCCAATGAAGTTCAATATAGTTAGGTTCCTATGGCTACCATTTACTGACAGAATGACATTCTTGGATGTCATTTTTCCAGTAAACTCAACATGGGCTTAATTGCCATCAAAAATCTAAACAAAGTGTTTCCAATGAGGGAAATGGTGAAAAACATGTTGGCAAAAGAATCTAAAATGGGGGGAAAAAATCACTCTAGAATATTTAGAAGTTGTTAAAAACTTATGATAAGAGAATGACATTTACAATGTACATTGTTAGACAGAAATGATACCATTGAGGTTTTCTAGACGACTAATAAACCCAGAAAAAGAAAAGAAATTTTTTTTCTTGTTTTGGTTTTATGTATTGGTTGTTCATTTAAAAACTGAAAAAGGGAAAACACTTCTACAAAGATGATACAAAAACCTAATATTCAAGTCTCCTTTGAACTGAGCATGAACCCTTGTGATTTCATGAATACATCCCTCTCATTTTGGGCAAAAAATAGAAGTGATTTGTCACTGCCTTCTCATGAGGTTTTATTTTTAAATTCTTACTCTGTTCTACAGGTCTGAGTTTTTTTTTTCTAGGTCCAAGTGCTTGTCAGCATTGCTCCTGATTTACTTCTGAATCTAAAGACGGGTAGCCATGCACTGCCATCTACTGAAAATTGTAAGTATTACAGAATGAAAGAAAAAGAAAGAAAAAGGATTTGAAATACATTTAAACCAATGCTAATCAATCAATCAATCCAATGGAAAAATTTAAGTAAAAAGGGGACTAATTGAGGATGTTTTAAAAGAGCAAAATGGAAATTTATTGGAATAATGACCTTGTAGTAGTCCCTCTCACTCAGCCCAATCTACCTCACAGGGTGGTTGTAGAGTTAAATGAAGATGGACATGCCACGTAGGCAGAAAAAAAGGAGGCTATAAATCTAACAAATAAATAAATAAATAATAAAGCTATCAGATTGGAAATTTCACCTGTTTTTCTTTACACTTTCTTCCAGGAGAAAGTAAGTTTCCCTTAGCTTTTCTGAGCAGATGCCTATTTTTGGAATAATTTCCTGTTTTGCTTTGTTGCTTTTATCTATTAAACTATTATACTACTGACTATCAAGTGCTGCTACAGTATTACAATAAAAAAAAAGCATTAATTATTACACCTTTTAATAAGACTATTAAAAACAGCTGTCAAAAAATGTTTAGTATCACCACTTGTTAAAGTGCCATCATAAGTTAACTGTGCAATAAAAAATAAAATAGTGATACGACAATGGATTTAGACAAATAGAATGAAAATCGCATTATAACCATTTGGAAATTTACTGCTTGGTTTCTGTAAATAATGTGCTCAGCCACTACTATATTATAAAGCTTTATTCACTTAATTATTTTTTTTTAATCTATAATTCACTTTTAGGAATTCACGGAAGCTAAATGCATGCAATCATTCATTTTAAAAAGTCAGTTCATTTTTTTTTTTCAAAATGGAAACTTACTGTATGTTATGCTATTCAATAAAATAAACACTGCTGTAAAGCAGGTGAATGGTGATTTTATTGGTGGAATTTTTTTCTTTTTTTTTAAGGATGTTTTGTAATGACAACTTTTGGAGGGTTTACTTGGGGACAAAATTGAATAGTTAAATGTAAAATCATTAATCCTCTGACTCCCCCTAGCTGTGAAAGAGGTAATTGAAGATGGACATTTCTTTTTCAGAATACAATTTTTCTCAAGATTATAAACACAATATGGAAAAAAATAGTTAAGAATTTAGCATTAATCTTAGTCTAGTGCTAGCCTAATGTTTTAAATACAAAATAGTTAAGTCTTGTCTAAGTGTGTATAATCATCTTCTCTAATTAAGTTCTGAAATTTTTGAGTTAAATTCCTGGGTATATGCACATATACACATACATATCTATATCTATATCTATATCTATATCTATATCTATATCTATATCTATATCTATATCTATATCCATATCCATATCTATCTATCTATCTATCTATCTATCTATCTATCTATCTATCTATCTATCTATCTATCTATCTATCTATCTATATGGTATTCACACACCATATACCAGAAGAAAACACACATCAACCTCTACCTCAACACCCAATCCCACCACCACCCAACACAGATAAACTCTGTGGCCAAAACATTAATTGCCAGAACCAAATGCCTGGCAGACAAGACACACATAAAGACTGAACTATGCACCCTGACTAAAGTACTGACAGCCAACGGCTTCCACAAAAGCAAAATCACCGGCTTGATCCACAAAAACACACTGAGACATAATGGAGACCCAGAAGATGAATAGACCTATGGAACAGCTGTCCTGCCCTACATAAGAGGTACTACAGACAAAATCAGTAAGATACCACACAGGCGTCACATCAAGACTGCCTTCAAACCAGACAGAAAAATAGCAGCCATCCTTAGAAACCCCCAAAGATAAAATTGACCTGAAAAACCAAGGCATATATGAAGTCCCCTGTGCATCATGTCCAGCAACATACATTGGACAGACCAATAAAAGAATAAGTACCTGCCTGGATGAACACAAAAATGCAGTAAAAAAGCTGGAACACACTTCCTCACTAGTCCAACACATGAAAGCCACAGGTCATAGCATCAACTTCAATGGCACCAAAACCCTAGCCACTATAGAAAACCCCAGCCACAGAATTATCAGAGAAGCCATAGAGATTGAAAAAAGACCTGAATAGAAGAGATGATTCCACCAGACTGTCAATTATTTGGAAGCCTGCACTCACAAACAAAAAAATCTCCACATCACAAGCCAGGCAAACACCTGGGCACAAACAGATACCCCCTGATACCTCCAGCTCAAACACACCCCAACCAGGCACCCAGATGAAACCTAGCTTCCTAACAAATGATAGCCATTCATTTACTCGGAGCCAAGCTACACTAAAAGCCTCCAATACAGGAACACAATGTTGCCAGCCAACCAAGACAAAAAAAAAGCCACAAAACAGACAGAAGATATTAGAAACACCAATCAAGCAGAACACAGCAAACCCCAAGACCAATAATCACAGACCAAGACACCCAACCAATCAGGATGAAGAAAAAACCATTCTGGCACAGCAGTAGGCTAGCCCCAAATTTAAAACTGAAACAACTGTAAAAGTCTGACTCACAGACGAACACAATAGAGAAGCTTGATGATGGCAGATGAGATTCTGCCAAAACATATACAGAAGTTAATTTTAAGACTTTTTACCTCTATAGATAGACTGCTTAATGTACATTAAGGAAAAAGAACAAGTTTTACCTCACAGGATTGAGACTTGATTGAAAAGTGGATTTAAAAATAACGGGCTACAGAATGAAATGGAAAAGCTGCTATACTGCCATGCTAAAGAATCTATCTGATGTCCTTATCGAAAGGGATATCTAACTAACAAACCAAAAAAAAAACACACAACTGGGTAATTTTCCAGTATCGGATTTACAAAAGAGATTTGTTGTTAATGCTTTGAAAAGTTTGTGAGAAAGGACAAAGAAAAAGAAAACAATATCAAGTTCTAGGACATTATTGGAAGGAATTAAAGATCAATTTTGTTAAAAGTAAAAAGAAGAAATATAAAATTGATCAAGTTTAAAATAGATATGTTGTTATCTCTGATGATAATCAAGTGAAACAATGAAGCTTTAAGGTTTTGTTCATAGATAAGAGACTGGAAATGGGAAGAAGAGAGCATTTGTTGTATTTTAAGAAAAGGCGATAAGTTATTAAAATTGCCTAAACTTGTGATGAAGGGAAGGGGAAAGTCATTTCTTTAGATATTCCTTTCTTTTCCTTTACTATATTCTTTTTCCTTTTGCTTCTCATTTTTTTCTCTACACTTTCTATTTTTCATGTTTTAAAAAACATTTTATTTGATTTTTTACTTTGTAATTGTAATTTTTAATAAAATTGCTTTTTAAAACAGGCATAGCCAGTGAGAAATGGTATGTTGTTGTGACAAGCAAAAGTAATGGGTAAATAAAGAGATGTCCAGAAGACAATAAGTCTATCACATCTACCTTTAGGAAGATTTATATCTGTTCTGGACATCATCTGTTGTCATTAAACAATTCTCAATAGTGAAAGGAGCAGATTCAGGAGGCAATCTACTAGAATCACAGAAGATCTTAACCAAAATTCTGCAGAATCAGATAGGAACTGAACTTATGTCTTAAAGGAATCAGATCAAGTCTTTTCTTACTAGGTGAACAAGTTATTTGTCAATATTTATATAATGTGTAATAAATTGTTTTATGTTGTAAGCTGCCCAGAGTCCTTATATACCAGATGTGCAGCAAATTGATTGATTGAATGAATGAATGAATGAATGTGCTTATTTGCCTGGTAAATCTTTTCTCTATTCTCCAAACGCTTGTTGAATTCTTGAATACTTGTTGAATATTTCAATCTGATATTTTGCTACTTATTTAGTACATTTCAGAAACTTGAAAATGTTCATACTATAAGGGTAAAATATAGAAGATAAGAACATATACCATCAGTGTTTGCTTATATTGTTATCCAAATTGCAGACTTTTACAAAAGCATTACCTAATAACAGCTGCATTCTTATTTAGATGTTGACCAATCCTTCTAATGTTTCTGCTGCATTGTTTTGTTTTATTTTTTAATTCATTAGAGCTATCATCAGTTCAGATATGGTTTTACTTAGGCTAGACTCAAAGAAAGGAATCGGATTTATTGGCTGATTAAGTACCATCAATTTTAGTGGCCTACTTTAAATGTGACTAAACTTGGATTAAATTGCATTTTATCCTTTCAAGTCACCTGGCAACAGATTTAGAAAAAAAAGTGGGCCAGAAAAGAATAAACGATACACGTACAAACCAACAAACATGCATACATTAGTGATGCTGACTTCAGGATCTTTTGATGGATCAGAAGAAGGGATTTCCAACAGGCCTTGGGGGTCTCCTAGTTTAACCTCCTTGATCATGGAGGAATCCCCATGCCATTCCAGGCACAGAATTCATCAGTTTGGATAACCATTGCCATCATAAAGGGAGACCCTTCTTCACCCAGATGAACAACCTAAAGCCCTGAGGCTACATGTAGCTCCCTAGGGCCCAATTCCTAGGGCTCCAGAACAACCTCAGTGTCAGCTTTGGAAGCCATATTTTACTTAGCAACTTCCACGCTGCCACATTTTGGTGCCTGGGAAATTGGGAGGAGGGATTTTTAGAGGGAGGTGGAACTTTTAGACATAACAACATTCTTCTTCTGAATCAAGGACAAACCAACCTGCACCTGGGAAAGGAGTGGTTGGAGGGATGCCTCCAGTTGGGACGGATGGTGATTGGACCATGTGATGGACATATGGGTGCGGGGGATGGATCTTTGAATTTCTATTGGGAAGGGAAAACACGGAACTCTCAGATTCAGGTTTTCCCAGATGTGCCAATATGACAACTCTAATAATATGGAACTTTGAGAAAATGCCTATCTCGGAGTTTATTGGTTTGGAGTTTGTTACTTGGACACTCAGACTGTACTACCAACTCAGTACAGTTAGTCCTTCACTTACAACCATTCATTTAGTGACCATTCAAAGTTACAGTGGCACTGAAAAGAGTGACTTAGGACCATTTTTCACACTTATAACCATTGCAGCATCCCATCCCCATATGATCATGATCACGTGGTCAAAATTCAGACATCTGGCAACTGGTTCGTATTTATGCTGGTTTCAGTGTCTCAGGATCCTGTGATCCCCTTTTGCAAACTTCTGACAAGCAAAATCAATGGGAAGGCAGATTCATTTTACCACCGTGACACTAACTTTACAACTGCAATGATTCACTTAACAACTGTGGCAAGAAAGGTTGAAAAATGAGCGAAATTCACTTCAATAATCTCACATAACAATAGAAATTTTGGGGTCAATTTTGGTCATAAATCGAGGACTAGCTATACCAAATAATTAATTCAGTTACAAACTGAATTTTGGCAAAATATATAATTTTTAAATGCTATTACCACCAGTGTGTTTTAGGGGCTTTAAAAAAAAAAACACATGGCCATTAGATTGAAAAAAATCTGATTTCCAGAATTAATTCAAAACAATCATAATTAGCGGAGTTAAACTCCAAAAGTTACTGATGTGGTAGTTACCACTCTAGGTTGGTTCCCATGTGGGTAATCACCTAAGCATTTTCCTTGGCCTCAAATGCAAAATACTAGAGAGATCCTTCATAGTAAACAGCATTATAGAAGCACTATTGGTGTACTATTACCCCATCAGAAACAACTTTATACTGTTTCATAATTTGTTCCACAGACATCAACATTTCAAAATACCAGACAAATGGTTTCTTATTTGACCTTTTTAATGTTCTGCTTCAGATCATTTATGGCTTTAACAGCTTTCAAAACACTGATGCGAGTGTGCTTGCAAAGTGGAGATATCCTCACTCTTCCCCCCACCCAAACTCCTCAAATGTCATGAGAAATTATTTAAGGAAGTCTTAATGAAATGCATCTGCCACTTATGAAGATAAATGGAAAGAGTATGGCTTTCCATTACCGGAAATGGCAGAATTAAATTAGAAAATTACAATCCTCAGCATCTTTCCTGACTTATTTTTGCATAATGTGTTAGGAAATATGCCCACATAGGCAGAAGGCTGCAGTACCAATGGAGCATATCATAAAATAAGATTTTTTTAAAAAATAGATGTTTTGTTAATTTGGAATGAAAGAGCTTTCTCCTGAGGATAATTCTGGTATTGTCCTGGTCAAATTCCCAATCAGTACTACGGGAAGAAATGAACAAGCGTAAAGTTTTTTCCAAAACAAATCACCTTTGCATTTAAGAATTCAGACCACTGGTAGCAACAGGAAGACTTAAACACAATGATTTTCTTAGATGGGGCAAAGAACATACTACTTTTTTAGTACACTGGGTAGGAAGTTTAGTTTAGTTCACTCTACTTTATTGTCATTGCACCTCGTAAAATGAAATTAAATATCATCTTCATTATGACTATGAAAATAAACACAAACACACATCCTTCACATTCTATACATTGAATTGAAAACCCCTGATATTGCATTAATATTGCACTATACAGCAGAATTCAATAGAGTTACATCCCTGGAATAGAAGCTGTTTTTCAGCCTATTTGTCCTTGTTTTTATTATCCTGTACCATCTCCCAGATGGTAATAGTTAAAAAAAGGGGGTGCCCAGGATGAGATGGATCTTTGAGAATGTTTTGAACTTTCTTAAGGTAGCAGGAGCTACAAAGCTCTTCCAAAGAGGGGAGAGGGCAACCAATGATCTTCTGGAAGGAGATAAGCTGAGCTGGAGGGTGGAGTTAAGCACACCAGGAGTCTGGAGGCTCTCTGATCCTGAAAGAGACCTAAGTACAGCCCCTGCTGGAAGTTAGTTGATTCTTATCTGGCACCAATTTGCCTTGACCATTAGTAGTTCAGATTCTTGTGTATAGGTTGCATGGAATAAACTCACAGTGCTTTCCGAACTCTATCCTGGCTCCTGATTTCTTTTTGCCTAACACAGGCTTGCTTAATTTCATATTGAAGCACTGCTTCCCATTGGCCATCATGGGTTGAGGTTGATCAAACCTCAGAGTCTACAACAACTGGAAAGTCAATGGTCAGATTTAGACAAACGATATTGGGTAGATAAGAACCTAGCTTTAGTTTGGTTATGCCAACTATTAGAACAAGAAATCTTGTTAAAGGACAAGTTCTGTGATTTCTTTCTAAAGGTCAAGTTATTTTTACTGCTAAAGCAATCTTCACCCCACTGTATTACCCCACTCCTTAGCTATCTTTGTTTATTTTAATGCCAAAATTTATTGTTTTAATGTTTTATATTGTCATTTTTAGTTTGTTCTAAGCCTCCTTGTAGCAATAGGGTTGCTTGATGAAGAGATGGGTGGCATATGAATTTAATATAAACAAACACACAAAGAACAAACGAACAAACCAATAAATAAATGAATAAAGGCTAACAAGAAGGGAAGTGGTGGTGGTGGTGGTGGTGGTGGTGATGATGTGGATGATGATGATGATGATGATGATGATGATGATGATAAAGAGAAGAAAATCCAAAGTGAGAAGTAGCTGAAGAGGCAAATTAGCCCTGGGACAGGCCAAAACAGTCAAGATGAAATTGAAGCCCCTATCACTTTTATGTTTGTGGCAGAGGTGAGCTTCTTGGTGCAAATCACCATCTTGATTTTTTTGATCCCACCCCACACCTTTGTCAGAAGGGAAAGAGACAGCAGAGCAATCGAACAGCTTGGATGCAACTGGATATATAGAACCAGGATTCAGTGGCAGCTGGTGGCAGAGATCATCTTATTTATTTGCTTATTTATTTATTTAGCCTTGTTCAGAGACACCTCAAATCTAATCAAAACTAATCAAAGAAAGAAGCAACTTGGAATTAAGGAGAAACTTTCTAACAGTGAGGACAATTAACCAGTGGAACAGCTTTCCTTCAGAAATCATGGGCTTTTCATCACTGGAGATTTTTAAGGAGAGACTAGACAATCACTTAGGTCCTTCTGCTTGAGCAGGGGCTGGACTAGAAGACCTCCAAGGTCCCTTTCAGATTCTATTGCATTGTATTGTATTCTATTCTATTCTATTCTATTCTATTCTATTCTATTCTATTCTATTCTATTCTATTCTATTCTATGTGATTTGATTTGATTCGATTATCTGCTGATCCTTAAGAATATCCTCTCTCCCAGACTGTCTCCCTCTTCCTTCCCTGTCCTTCCCTCCCTCCCTCTCTCTCTCCACATACAGATACACATACACATACAGACAACAGATAAATAACAGATAACAGATAATCAGAATTGGCAGGGACCTTGTAGGTCATCTAGTCCACCCCCCGCCCAAGCGGGAGACCCTACACCATTTCTGACAAATGGCAGTCCAATCTCTTCTTGAAAGTCTCAAGTGATGGCGCTCCCACAACTTCCGAGGGCAAGCTGTTCCATTGGTTAATTGTTCTCACTATCAGAAAGTTTCTCCTTATTTCCATGTTAAATCTCTCCTTGTTCAGTTTCCATCCATTATTCCTTGTCTGGCCTACAGGTGCTTTAGAATATAGCTTGACCCCTTCCTCTCTGTGGCAGCCCCTCAAATATTGGAACACTGCTATCATGTCTCCCCTGGTCCTTCTCTGCACTAGACTAGCCATGCCCAGTTCCTGTTAACTGGTCTTCATATGTTTTAGTTTCCAGTCCTCTAAACAACACACACACACACACACACACACACACACACACACACAATTATGCCAGACTTAAGAGGTGCATACTTCAGTGGATATAGAACTGTAGCCAGTTTCAAATATGAATTCCAGCATATTTGAATACAGGGCATTATCCATCTCGATAATTGTTTTAACAATGTATATATAACTGTTCCTCTCTAAAAATGTATTTCAGATTGTAAATGTTTGCATTGTTTTCCTTTCTTGCTGTTGTTTCAGTTTCAGTTTCCTTCCAATAAATTCAGCTGCTGCTTTTTAGTTTTTACTAGTGATCCTATTAAATTAAAAGCAATACGGTGAACTGGTTGAAGTCACAATGCCAGATAACCAATTGGATTTGAATTCATAGGACATATTCATCATAGAGTGAGATGTCAACGTCAAAAATTGTACGCTTGTTGCTTTTAACAGTATTAACTTATATAAATCTGTTTAAGGTTTAATCTTATTTTTTTATAAATCATTCCAACTTTTCACTGATGTTTTGCCCTTGAGGGTTTCTAATTTTGGTTTACTCCATCACATACTTCTAATTTGTTTCATGAAAAATGGGATTCTGAACTTTCAACTCTGATTACAAAATGAAACGTTTTCATTATTTATCAGATTAATTTCCAACAAGTCATCTAGATCCAGATGTACAGCTTATACTTTTTGAAAAGAATACGATCTTTTCCTTGAACTATTTTTAATATCCTTAAGATATGGGATGATATATAAGGTGCTTTAAATTTCACTAACTGCTGGCTAAATAAAGTAATCAACTACAGTTTTCAGTTGACAATATTTATTAAAAAGCCAAGGTGAGAAAAGCTTGCAAATGACCAGCTGGTTTTAACAAAGTGTAGAATTAATTAACTAAAGCATACTAATAAGGTAGTTAAATCTTGAGAATACTTCGTAAAAAAAACAACTTCTTGATGAGTAGATGTCCTGGAGTACATTTCTTCCTCCATTCCTAGGCAAAAAAGATTTTACAAGCAAGATTGTTGGTATGGAGGGAAGGTAAGTAACCCCCACCCAAAAATGGATTACTACTGTAATTCACACTGCCCAACAAATAGCTTGGGATTATCTCATCAAGGATATATTTAATAACCTACTTAGTAAGAGTCTGGCAGGAGGTGAATAGTCAAGTCTTAGATGTTGCAATGATAGGTAAACTTGGCCCTAGGGAAAGGAATAAACAAACTATTATGAGAACAAATAAAAAAAAATATTTTCCAGAGTTGGTAAAGAAGAAAAGACAAAAAAGAAACTCAAAAAAATTCACATGGCCTCCAGTGCCTCTAAAATTATGTGAGAAAGGGGTGTGCTTTTGTGCAGTTTTTGGAGGCTACATAGGATGTGGAAGAGCATATTCCAAAGCCACTTCAAGAATGAAGGCCTCATGCAACCCAGAGCAAGCTCAGGTAGACCACAGAGGCTGTCAACAGAAAGAAGGTAAGCAATGTGTGGCAGATCTTGGAGAGCATTGGGTCATGAGGGCAATCAGACTGTTTCCTAAAGTCCATGCCTGGGTCTCAACTTCAGGCCAGCTGCCAACTTTAGTGCTGCAACCAAGTGTTGCTGTCCAGATCTAGGATGGCCTAGATATGCCATTGGGGGTGGGGGGGAGTTGGAAGGGAGAGATAGTGAATTCATTGTGTGTGTGTGAGAAGGAGAGAGAGAGAAAAAGACACACAGAGAGAGAGACAGACAGAGACAGACAGACAGATAGACAGACAGAGACAGAGACAAAGAGAGAGAGGGAGAGACAGAGAAAAAGAGTGACAGACAGAAAGCGCGCATAGTCAACAAGCTGAGTCCAAAAAGTTTACCATCACTCATCACTTGTATAGGATGAACGAGAGTCAAACTTTGTCAAGCTTTCAAGAAACAATAAAGAACATTCTTCAAACACTCACTGTTCCTGTTTCCTGACTGTTCCTATTTTGAACAGCTTTTTACTGTTGTTGCTGTTCAGAAACATATTCTGACAGGGAGGAAAGAACAATTAGGCAATTCACAATTCTCATCGATCTTTTAACTTCCTCTGAAAACTATCTGAATGTGACATTCCAAATGTATGTATGTTTTTGCCTTTTAAAAGCACTGTTATGTGTGAAGTAAGCAAATTTGTTTTGCATTATAATTTTGTATCACTGTCCTACTATTAACAACATCAACCCCATAAAGTTCATAAAAATTGGACCAGAAGTGGTATTCAGCAGGGTCTGACCAGTTCTGGAGAGCTGCTAACAGAAATTTTGAGTAGTTTGGAGAACCAGCAAATCCCACCTCTGACTGGAGATTTTACAGTATACTTCCCCTGCCATGCCCACCAAGCCACGCCCACAGAACCAATAGTAAAAAAAATTGAATCCCACTGCTGAATTGGACCCTTAGAGTTGTCTGACTATAAGACTGTTCACCATTGCTAATTCCCACAAATGTATTGCCTTTTATTTTAATCCAAATTGTTCAAAGAAATTGGAAAGTGAAAATTAAGCATCCCTTAATTCAGCTAGCTTCCAGTGGTAGCACAGAGATGACCGTGTACTTTTCCTGGCAAAAACATGATTTACCATTACGGTCATCCAGGAAAAATGAAGGTAGGCAGAAATATTGTCTTTAAGACATATACACAGTTTGTAAAATGAACTGTATCTGTTAAAAGAGCAAGTAGAAAAGCCCAAAAAAGTTTCCTTTTGTTTCTTTCTTGTCCTCAATTTCTTCCATAGCTGTATTTTTGTGTAATACCCAAAGAAACCATCAAGGGAAATATTTGAAATGAAAGATAAGTTCACTGGCAAAACTATTTGTTCTGAAATTTCTTTCTTATTGTCTTTGATTCTTAGACAAGATTGCAGCACATAGAAAAACAGAATTTAAGAAATTTAAGAAGGAAGACCAGATGTGGCTGAGATCTAAGTTCATTTTTGATAACTATTTATAAATTGAAAGGGAACCCACCTATTTTCTGCAGTTATTAATTCTAGTTTCAAATTTTAATTATAACAAATCAACATTCTTTTTTTAAAAGGGGTAAGAAATACTATTAAATAAATAAACTTAATATTTTGTCATATATTAAGGATTCTTAGCATTACCTTCCAGTGCCCCAAGGCAAATGATGTACTACCACGATCTATGAAACAAAATAAATATTTTTCATTATATAATAAAAATTGTGTGTTTATACATTTTTTTATATGGCTAATCTTCACAACACCCAAATTTACCTGCTCATCACATAATAATGTTTAGTAGTTCACAACATAATTCTTATTTTATCAATGAACAAATAATGTAAAAAAAACATAGAAAAATTAAAACAGAAAAGAAGCTCAGCATAAAAGATGGGCTGTTCAGTTTACAAGATATTATAATTTTAATTTCTGGATTTCTGGTAGATCTTGTAAGCTTGAGATCTTCTTACTGTTGCTATATTCTGTTTATTTTTTTCATATTAAGTTTCTGAATGTAGAATTTATTCATTGATCTGTTTTTCTATAAATAAATAGAACTAATGAAACATAAATTAATGAAAATATCTACTAAATCAAAACTCACATGTAAGTTAAATACAACATTTCTTGACTCACATACACTCTCTCTGTATATATTTTTATCTCAATATATCTATTTATATCAGTATACCTAAGTACCATTATATTTTCCCATCACTTGCAATATATTTAACATTTACACATAAGCAAATTCTTAGCTAAACTTATACAAATGTAATCTCATTTTAAAATAGGAAAAGCTGCTTTCAGGATAGCTGATGTGGCAAGATTTCATTTGTAGCATAACTCTACCTTGTAATCAAAGAAAATGTACTTTACATTGTATTTTTCTTTTCAAAATAAACTATAAGAATAGGACCAAAGGTTTATGCCAGGCAGCAAAGAAAATGAATAAGCATTGTCTCATTAAAAAGCTGCACAAATTCCATGAACAGACTGTATATAGATCACCATTCCAGATCTTGCAATAAAGGTTTTTGATGAATTTAGATATAGTCACTCATAAAGAACTAACAAAATTGTCTGTAACATTAAAGAGCAAAATATATAGTGAAACTAGAATGATCAAACCATAGACAGATCAATAGCAAAACATCATCTGTTGTTTAGGTGGAGAGCTGTGTCATAAATAAAAAACAAAATTACAATTCTGAAGATGTCAGAAAACTTCTGAAAACAGAAAGCCTCATATCAAAAACATCATAACAGATAAACTGCCTTGAACAGATTTTAATGACTGAGCACATACCAGAAAAAGTGTTTTTGGAAATAATTGGGCCTAAGCCATTTAAGGCTGTGTAAATCAGCAACAAAAGCTTTAAGTAAGTTCAAAAGGCAATCGACAGCTTGTAAATGTCACAAAAGAAATGTGTAACATGATGTTGCCTACTGTTCTGAAGCTGGTTGTGGTGCTCTTTCCAGAAAGCACTAAAAGTTAGATTTGGTTCTGAAAATCATTTCCAACTGAAATTCAGTTTTGGATAAAATAAAACAGCAACTTTATTAACCTACTTTATTATCCAAAAGTTACAAGAACAATAATATAGAAAAGATATGAGCACATTTTGTTTTCAGTGGGGCTTATTTCCAATAAATTGAGGCTAAAGCCCTATGTGCTCTTACATGATAATTTATTTAACTAGTTTCCTGGGGAGACCTATACAGAATTGTTTTGTATTTGTTCAATGACGTTAGTGTATAACTATACAACTGACAAAGTAGCAAAGCAACAGGAAACCTGTTTTGATGGACTCTGTGTGAGAAATTTCTCAGAGTACTTGTGGATCATCAATAACACGAAAAACTAATATAACAAAGAAGTTAAATACCAATGTAGTCTTAGATCACATTAACAGAAGTATCCCATCAAGATCATTGGAGGTAATTACTCCACTCTATTTCAAGATTGTTAGCCTATGTGTGTAGCTTTGTCCATAGTGGGCACTCCTAAAGGAAAGAGATTCTGAAGTAGATTTAGGGAATGACTAGTACGTTGATGAGGAGACTGACAGACAAGGACAGATAACTTAATGGTTATAACAGTTGGCAGACTTAGTTTGCAGAAGAGAAGATTTAAAGGAAGACATATTGTAATATCAATCTATAAACGTTTAAAAGATTGATACTGTGCATGCAAAAAAGAGGTAGATCTCTTTTGAAATTAAGTAGATCTGCTTTATTTCATGCTGACATTACACATACACACACACATATTATATACACACATATTGAATAATAGAATGGATTTCTTGATTCTAGGAGCTACCAAATCTAGAATCTCCATGGAGATTTTTAAAGTCAGGCTTGATGGGCATCTTTGCAGAATGGATTAGTGGATTCCTGAACTGAGCAAAACTATGGACTAGATGACATCTAATATCACTTTCCACTGATACATTCTTTTGTTCTTTCAGAAAAAGTGTTTTCTTTACTGTCCTTAGGAATTCAAGCAATTTTTTATAATTCTAGAAATTTTTCTAGTACTGTCCATGAATGAAACAGGTACTGCTTCTCTTCCACTTGTTCAAGTTGTCCTTGTGTCACAGACAGTGTCCTTTCCTATACCTCCATTTGGATCACCACTTCCAGCCATTACATTAGCAACACACAATTACCCTCTCAAGGTAGAGTCAAGTACAGATCCTACGTTGCCATAAATATCTTAATGAGATGAGAGTAATGCAAATGTCCTCAGTCATTCAAAGGAAAGCACTGATGTATTCAACAGGCATGTTTTTCACCTGTGTGGCTGATAGGAAAAAAAGAAGAAAGAAATTTAAGATGAATTTGTGAGTACATTCAACACTAACCTCATCAGACTGTTTGTCTCTTCAGGATACTGTTCTGTAGAGTTGCCTGATATTTTCTCTTTTAATTAAAAAAGATAACTTGTGGCAAAAGAGGCATTTTTGCCTCTGCAAAGACATGTGAGATATAGTTCTAAACCAGCATCTGAAACGAATCAATAAATCAATTTATTTTTCACGCAAGGCATCAAATTAATCCATTAAAATATAATGCAAGAATGATTATAGTATTTCACATATGCTCCTAGTGATTGGGCCACTTATTTCAATGGAAAAGACATAAAGGGGGGAATTACACTAATGAAGGAATATGCAAGAAGAAAATGTGTATGATTTTCTATTGGACTTGAAAAAGATATTTATGATCTGCTCTTGAAGTTACAACTGCCTTGCACCTCACCCCTCCCCCATTCCACAATCTTGGGCACTTGGCAACCAGGTTATCAGGTGCAAGAACTCAGGAACCAGGATAGCATTGCAAAATACTACAAGTTTGTTTCATGCTACCGATACATTAGAATTTGATCTACCGTGTTTCTCCAACAATAGGGCCTCCCCCAATAGGAAGTCCCAGCATGTTTTATGGGCATAAAATCAAATTAAGCCCCGCCCCCCAAACTAAGGCTTATATTAAACATGCAAACTGGGGGGAAATGGCAGGGAGGCTTGCCGTTAGGAAGTACTTTTGTTGCATACCCGGATATGGTGCTGCCTGCATTGACTTTGGCGTTGGTGGGGCACTTCGTATCAGGAGACCTTCCGCCACCATTGCTTTCCCTTCTCCCCATGCTGCTGTGGCATTTAGAGCAATGCCGCAGCATTTGGCTCAGCCATGCGCAGCCAGCCAGGGCTCCTTCCTGCAACCGGAACCCTGCGAGACACTTGGATTCAGACACTCCTGTTGCCACCTTCCCTTCACCTTCAAAGGCAAAGCCAATTCTTTTAAAAATGATGCCCTACTACCGGTATGACAAAGCCTCCCCTGCCCGAGAGGGCAGCCCAACCCCACAAGGGGAGGCGAATCTCCCAGGGCCACAGTGCAGGATCAGCCCTCCCTGGGAGAAGCGCCCAGCTGCCATCCCTGCCTGGCGCTGGGCAGAGCACAAAGAGCTTCACCTGGGGCACCCAGCGCAGCTGACAGGCAGGCCCTCCTGCCCGGTGGCAGAGCTCTCGCCAAGGCAGTGAGCGTCTCCCTGCTGGGCCCTCCGCTCATCCTGCCAGGGCTGCGCCAGAGCTGTGCAGGCTTGACAAAGCCTGTCAAGTGAAAGAGATGGGCCAACCCGAGCTTGGCTTCCTTCCCAAGTCCCTCAAGCCCGAACCCGAAGGGGCCACTGGGAGAGGCCACCCAAGGCAGTGATAGCGCCCACCAATCCGTGGACAGGGAGGCAAGGTGATGGCCTGAGACATGTCCTCCTCCGAGCTGAGCCCCGCCGAGTCAGCACCTCTGCCCGATGCCACTGCTGCTGCAGCATTTGGAGCTACCGGTGCATTTGGAGATCCGTAGGGATAGGGACAGGCTGGGCAAAGGGTAGAAAGGACGAGCGGCTTCAGGCTCTCTCCGCCAGACCCGCTGGCCAGGGAAGCAGTGCTGCCATCACCTCACCTCCCTGTCCGCTGATGGGTGGGTGCTATCGCTGCCTCGAGCAGCCTCTCCTGGTGGCCCCTTCTGGTTCAGGCTGGAGGGACTTGGGAAGGAAGCCAAGCTTGGGTCAGCCCGGCTCTTTTGCTTGGCAGGTGGGTGCATACCCACGGCTAACTTTCCCGGCTCTGCCCAGCCCATCACAGTTCTGCCGCAGCCCTGGCGGGATGAATGGAGGGCCCAGCAGGGAGGTGCTCACTGCCTTGGTGAGAGCTCTGCCGTCGGGCAGGAGTGTTGAGGTAATTCCCTATTAGGAGAATGAGTGCATACAGGGAGACGTATTTGAGAGTAGTGTTGGAATAATACACACAGAGCACACAGATACACTGTACAGTAAATGTAGGTTTTTACTTCCAGAAAGGTTTAAGCAAAGTCCAAAATAGGCAGTCCAAAGTCATTCACAAGTAAATCAGTCAGTTTTTCAATCCAGGGATAATCCAAGTATCAAAGCCCAGTGTCAAAAACAGTTCAGTAACAGACTTACATTAAATCCAGTAATATCAGTCAATTAGAAGAAATGGAGCAACGGCAATACTTTCCAACAGAAGGAAACAGAGACGAAGACACACTCTCTTCTGAGATTAAGACTAAACAAGCTAGGTTTCTGGCTCCATCTTATGGCTGTTTGAGAAAACACACTCAATTGCAGTTTTTGCAATCTCTTAAAGACATAGTACTAAAATGTTTATATATTTCTAACCCAAATACCTGTTAGGTGACTTATATTCCTAACAAGGAGGGCCCGCCTGTCAGCTGCACTGGGTGCCCCAGGTGAAGCTCTTCGTGCTCTGCCTGGCGCCAGGCAGGGATGGCAGCTGGGCGCTTCTCTTGGGGTGGGCCAATCCTGTGCTGCAGCCCCGGGAGATTCACCTCCCCACGTGGGGTTGGGCTGCCCTCTCAGGCAGGAGAGGCTTTGTCGTACAGGTAGAAGGGCATCATATTTAAAAGAATTGGCTTTCCCTTCGAAGGTGAAGGGAAGGCAACAACAGGAGTGCCTGAAGCCAAGTGTCTCCATAGGGCTCCGGTTGCAGGCAGGAGCCCTGGCTGGCCGCACAAGGCTGTGTCAAATGCCACGGCGTTGCTCTAAACACCACGGCAGCATGGGGAGAAGGGAAAGCAATGGTGTTGGAAGGTCTTCCGATATGAAGTGCCTCGCCAACACCGAGGTCAACATCCAAGCCGTAGCCGCCTGCCCACCCGAGGATGCAAGGGGGGGAATTAAGTCACCCCCGAAAAGACGGCCTAGCCATTTTTTCAGGGGTCAAAAAAAATAAGGCCCGGCCTTATTTTGTGAGAAATACGGTACTAATAGTCAACATGAATAGGGGCCAGATAAGAGTCAATGGACTTCAAGGGGAGCGTGGTCTTAGGTCTCTTCTGATGATGTAGAGACTGCAAACTGACGATGTGTTTGACCCTACCCTCAGGCTCAACCTGGTCATCTAGATCTAGACAGGTCACATTTATGACTAATTGCAACATCCCATGGTCACACAATTTCTAGCAGAAAACCGCAAAAGATGCCTATCTTTTGGATAAGTTGGATTTGGACTTATTACCATGTGATTTGTTTAACCATGGTGACTCATTAAACAACTTTCATTAAAAATAGTTTTAAAACTGAGTTCAGTCAAACGACAACTTGACTTATGACCACAGTGACTTAACAACCATAATTCTTGGCTTAATTGTGGTCATACAATGAGAACTACCTATTCTCAAAAATTCTGCTCAATCAACGGAGAGTTTTAAGTAACAATAATTGACAGTTTGTAATATACTAATATGTATATATATTGTACAACAATAGTGCAACAGATTAAAACTAAGAAAGAGGACTGATCAAACGTCAAAAAGGGCAGATTTTTCAGACAATTAGAAGTGTAAAAAAATAAGGTAGCATATTGTGAAGTTGTGGATTTCCATGAATTTTTCATGGTTCTTCAAAGAAAAACATCCAGACTTGTATATTTTAGCCATGCTAAATATCCTTGGAAAAGAAAAGGAAGGATTATGCTTTTTAAAAATGTAAATAAATAAATAAATACAGTTAGTCAACCTCTGTAGCAGGAAATGGAATCTCCATATGCAGAAGCCATACATACTTCTGATGAACAACAGGGAAGGATGTGATTCCGCTTAGCAAAACCTAGATACATACTTGTATGCCAGCAGCAATATCTTGCTTTTTCAATATGTGTCCAAACCAAAGAGAAGCTGGTTTGCTGAACAGAGGACTTGAAACAAAAACATTTGGATAAGTTAGAGGAATGAAAAGGATTAGAGAACTTTTCTCCTTCCCAACCAGGATACCAATTAGCATCTCTTTTGTAGGGCATTCATTTAATATTCTATTCCCCAGGGCCAGAGAAGTGTTGCTTATGGAACATTTTCCAGCATTCCCTTTTGATCCGTTCCCTTGCATCTTTCTACAGCTGTCCCTACTTCTGCAGTGCCTCCATACATAAATGAGAACGTGCTCTCTCAAGTGGTCTGTGACTAACATCCTCACACCATTAGCCGGAAATTCCTTTCAATCTGCCTCTGAGCATAACTGTGACTGACAGGTTGACTGTCACCTCTTTCGAATGTCTGCATAGCATGACCTTGTGTTAATATGCTGAATAATGAAAGAGAGCAGATTCATTTAGTGTGAGAATCCTGAACTGAGACTAGCCAGGAGCAGGGAGAAGAGACAAAGTGCTCAGGGTTGTCAGAGAGAAGAATGAGCTTCCTTGCACTTTGAAATAATCCAGCTACTTCGTGCTAACAATTCTGAAATCTGACAAATGGAATGACATATATATGGTGCACTGGTGTGCCTATTACACACGTGCACGGCCATATATGCATATGCATATATGCAGAAAAGGTGGGAGGAGAGACACCAGTTCAAAAGCTAGATCATTTTAGCTACTTCAGCAAAACCTTGGTACCGATTTCCATTTCTGCAGTAGATCAGTTGGGCAATAGAGCTTCAAAGAACTGAATATGCATTTTTTTGGGGGGGCATCACTTGATCCACTCTGTCAATCCAAAGTAAGGAGAAGGAAATGATTTTGAAAATAAAGAGGGCACTTTAGAACGTGGCATTGAAACCTTTCATCCTTCTGTATCATGTCTCTTTGTATTCCCAGACGTCCTAGAGAGTAGACATGACCCACAAAAGAAGGAAGTCCTAGAGAGTAGACATGATCCACAAAAGAAGGAAAGGAACTGGACTAGGAAGTAAGGATTGTGAGAGTTCTGTGTCTTTTCTCCCTTGGTGCTCATTTCCATCCTCTCTTAGTGCTGAAATAAACCAACCTCATCACTCCCAGTTTAAGTAAGAATAGAACAGACTTATAAAATGAAACATTTGTCAACTGTCATTGCTGATATAGTTTAGTACAGTCCATAATCTTCAGTCCAGTCCACGATCTGTGAAATGGAAATAGCACTAACTTAATCCAGTAATGTTTGGATCAGGACAAATGTTTCATAGCACCACGTTTTACCAGAGCAATGGGCTGGGAGACTTCATGATTTATGTTTAACTCTTGTACTCCATCTTTTCTCCATCTTAAACTAGTTTAAGGCAGACAAAAATGTATAAATCCATTTCATTTTGAGGGATTCAAGGAGGAAGACTTTTGGCTTTGTATGTGTGTGTGTGTGTGTGTGTGTGTGTGTGTTGCAATAACAATCTGCTTCTGAAAATGCTGTCTAGAAAACTTCAGGGACCTGTCCATGTGGTCACCAGGAATCAAAACAGAGTGGAAGGCAGTGGAAAAAAGGAGGAAGCCAATACTTTGTCTAAGGGTACACCGTATAGCTTGTAACTTAGCAAGATCTGTTCTAAGGTTTCTCCAAATAAAGGGCAACATTTTTTGTACCACATTAAGATTAGACAACTAGATGCCTTCCAAACATTTTGGACTATAACTCACCAGCCCCTGGTAACATGGTCAATGTTCAAAGAATTATAGCCCCAGGTACCCAGATGGCAATTAGTGCCTTCCAAAATCTGTGGACAGCAGGTGGAGGGGGGAATGCAACCTTGCATTAAAGCTATCTTGGTTGTTAAAGACCTTTTTCTTGACATAGTAAGGCAGAGCCTTCCTAGTATCAAAGCAGATACATCCATGTAGCCTATTTAGTAACAAAAAGAATAATAATTTTCTGTTTCCTTCCTGTGGAGTTTTTATTCAATTTGCTTGCCTAGATTATTTCTCAAGTGATCCTAGTGATATCTTCAAGATATCGCCCAGCTTCATGTTTTCAGGGCAATGAAAATTGTTAGGTGTTACTACTTATTTAATATGTGTATTGTATTATTGCACTGTTTGATTGCTTCCTGTCCTATCCATTTGTAAGCTGCTATTTAATATGTCCACATCTATTTAAATACCAAGCCAGAGTACTAAACAGTACTGAGATATACACACAGGGACATTTTTATTAAGAATTGTGATTATATTATAAAATTGAATGCAAACTAAACTTAAAGAAAGAAAAAGAAAGAAAGAAAGAAAGAAAGAAAGAAAGAAAGAAAGAAAGAAAGAAAGAAAGAAAGAAGGAAGGAAGGAAGGAAGGAAGGAAGGAAGGAAGGAAGGAAGGAAGGAAAGAAAGGAAAGAAAGAAAGAAAGACAGACAGACAGACAGACAGAAAGAAAGAAAGAAAGAAAGAAAGAAAGAAAGAAAGAAAGAAAGAGGAAAAAGAAAGAAAAAAGGATATTATAAAAAAGCAATGCATAAGGAAATTACTTCCAACTTTCATCACAAATATAAACAAATTCTATGAGCCTTCACCCCCTCTAAGGTTACAAACAATTATCTCTTCACCCCATATCCCATCCTTTATTTATAGGGAAATCCATTAAACATATTTTCAGTATTGGTGCTAGCAGAAAGTCCATAAAGGTTTAACAGAAATAACAATATAACAAGAACAGTACTGCTTTTATCACAACTTGTGATGATCATTGAAAATGGCAGGTGGGAGGTAAGGAAAGGCTGCATTTAGCTATGGGAGAATACCACATGCTTATGCAAGGCAGTATCAATGGATCACATCCCTTGTGCTGAATGTTCCCTTTTCATCAAACCAATGACTTCACTTTGCATTCCACTGAGAAGCATAAATGTGGCAATTCATGCATGTAATGACTGCCAAGAGCACAAGGTTGGTGTCATATTTTTGTGATGAGCTATACATGACTCACTCCAGAAATTATAACTGTCTCATCAGGGGCATGCTGAATAATCCAGTGCTAAAGCCAACTGGCAGGCCCATTATTTGCTGTGGGGCTACATGATCTTAAATGGAATGCCAACAAACTAGACAGCAGGAAACTTTTTCAAGGAGAAGTGGCACTGGGGATTATTGTGGGGTCTTTGTAGTTCTTTTGTAATGCAGATGAGTTGGAATGATCCAGCTAAATCAGGCAAGTGAAAGAAGAGAGAAGTTTATTAGGGAGAAATTGGAAGCAGGAATGCTAGATGTTCAGCTAGAAAAGTGAACTACCATTGCAATCCATGATGCATCTGGTATTTTGTGCTGGCTCAAAGAGAATTTTTGAGTTCTGACACGCATATAAGACCTTTTGAGATAAAACTGAAGGTGTTTATATTTTCACAGATAAGATTTATATCCCTTTTGAATTTCCATAGCAATTGGCTAAAGATGCTTTTTTAGATTATAGTAACCTATTGTAAATGGTTAATGGATAATTAATAGATTATGATCTTTCCTTTGCAGCCACATTATCATGTATTCCTCCCTTCCCTGAGTTGTTCAAAAAGTATCCTAGCATAATTTGTACTGCTCTGATAGCTGAGCAACTAGTGGTGTTCTTACAGTTTTAATATAGGTCAAGTTAAAGAAGGAATTGGTGGGTTGTATTTCATCTCCCTTCCAGTGTTATCTGTTGGTAGCAAAATCAACTACCAATCGCTGACTTTAGCATGTAATGGAATGAGCTTAGATAGATATCTGAACCAAAATTTTTAGCCAGTCTACAGGTTGCCTGAATGGCACGTTGCTGACATGGAAATTATCCATGCTGGAGATTTCTTGCTTCAGGCTATTTCTGAACATGGATTTAGCAAAATTCTGGAAGACTGTTAAACGTATGGCCAAAAATAACATGGTTGACAGATTACAGGAATGAAGGAAGATTGGAAGGCATTCTTCTTGCTCACTGAATGATCCACTCCATCCTACTTCCCTTTTCAACTTTATCCACTTCTCATATATTATTTTTATATGGGTTTAGCAGACTTCGAAAAGATCACTAACAAGATCCTCCCTCCCCCAAAAGTCAAGTGACTGGTCATTAGCACACAAAAAAGGAACACTGGGAGATCTTCTCTCACTTCTTCAGAGAAGACAAGTAGAAGCCTTGTCAATTTCAAGCCAGTTCCCATATACCTCAAACTGATATGCTCAAGGGAATAACAGCAATTGTGACTAGAAGCACCTGGGAACACCCCATGTAATACACAAAATGATACTTCTCTCCCCAAAGGAATAACAGCAATGTAAGCATGACCATGTAAAATCTCTTGTTAACAACACAACACCTATAATGCATTCACTGGTAACAGAATCACAAAACCAAGCTGGCAGAAGCAGGCTCTTTCTCTCAGTTTAAATCAATTGCAGCATTAGTCCTTTCTTTAAAAAACACATTTAGCGCTTTTTTCAGAAGACTGCTAAATGCATGTTAAAAGGTCCTGGAAGCATGCTAATTCTATGTATCTGAGGAGACTTTTTCTACCTAGTCAGGCATATCATAGATACAGAACATTTGCATGCTACTGTATAAGTGTGGTGATGAGGAATAGAAAATGATGTTGAGGAATTCTTTTGGATGTGTTGAAAAAGATGAAAAATAGGAAAGCCACAGATAGCTCTCACTAAGAACAAATGTGGCTTATGGATCAGAGATGTCTTGTTGCTATTAATAGAAAGAAGTCAGTCAGTAATATATCTTGCTCAAGGCTGGATGCTTATACAGTACATGAATGCCACAAGGATCCTTAACATGAGTAGACCTTTATTTCTTTCCATTTTTCTAAATAAACTTTTTGCTTGGAAGAATCCATTCCTGTGTCATTTATTTCTTTTGTAGCAATAACACTTAGACTTACATACTGCTTCACACTGCTTTCCAGCCTTCTCTAAGCAGTTTACAGAGTCAGCATATTGCCGCCAACAATCTGAGCCCTCAGTTTACTGACCAAAGGATGGAAGGCTGTGTCATCCTTGAGGCTGATGAGATTTAAACTGCCAAATTGCAGGCAGCCAGCAATCAGCAGAAGTAGCCTGCAGTACTGCATTCTAACCACTGTGCCATTGGCAGTACAATAAGTATATGAAAACCCAGAAAAAACAAAGATCAGATATTAATTGCTTTTATTCTGCTTCTGTCTCTGTTTAGGTTTTATTATTATCACTGTGGTTGGTTGCTCAGTCAGCCAGATGTTTAGATTGGATATGGCATTTTTGTCCATGTATTGAGTCCTCCCCTAGGATTTGGATAGGAAGATGTTTAATGGTTTTCAGCTTCTCTGCAGAATGACATTTGCTGTCTATTGCTGTTGGCTCAATTCTGGCTTTATATGAATTTGTTCTTAACACTTGTGCACCAGAATTAGTTCCTCTGTCTCTTTCTCACTTTCCTGCTATTAGCTATTACTAGGTCTTCTTGTTACCTGCTTTGTTTGCTACTTTTTTTTCCTGTAGTGATCATGTCATACGTTGTCTTACTGTGTGTTTTCTATTCTTCATTTGGTCTTTCTTGTGGCCAGTTTGGTCTCTTCAATGTTCAGTAAGCCCTCCTAGTATACTAGCTTCAGTGCATATTCTTTACTGTCCAAGATCTGGGACAGGTAAATGCTTTTGTTTGATGGTATTAAAGGTTTGGGATCGCAGGATGTAAGCCATTCCAAGTAAAATTATCTTATGTAATTGATGATTACAAAAGATAGTGGTGATTTTGTCAATGTCAATAGTCAAGTGGTGCACCAAATGTTTTGGGATTGCACCAAGGCACCCATATTATTATTATTCTGTATTATTGTTTTGCATAGGTGGAAACCTAATATTTGCTTCCGTCTATGTATACTAACCTGGGTTTATGTTGCTTTGCAATCTGTTTTGAGAGAATAATAACAAGGGAGTATGGTATAATTTATAACAATCATTTTAAATTCAAACAGTCCTGACAATGCTCAAAGTGTATTCTATTTGCTCTATTTACTTATTTCCTAGTGTGAACTATATTTCACAGGGAAATTCTTGAACATTCTCTACTATTGAATATGCCTAAAATTGGTACGTTGAAGCTCATCTAAAAAGAAAATCTAGAATAAAGGAAATCACAATTGCTTGCTGTTTTGGAATCAACAGAACATCCTACATATAGGATGAGGCTAGACAGTTAATAAACAGAATAAGAGGAAAGACAGTAGAGGGAATGTATAGACTGATATGTCTTAAGAATTAGACAGGACAAGGAAAAGGGTTTCTCATAGGAGTTCATAAAGGTTCTTTTGAGCCTATGAATCTAACAAATATGGAATCCACAATCAGACTATCCATGTTAGCATTGTTTACTCTGATTGGAACAACTTTTTAGAATTTCTGATTTAATTCCTCCCCAAATCTTCCTAGAAATGGCTTTCCTCCTCTTTCCCTGTGTCTTCTAGTCTTTTTTCATGGGAGAGAAGGTTGAAGAAGTGCTAGGGAATCCTCCAAAGTCATTAGGCAAATGGATTTTTAACTAAAGCTATCCTAACTGGGCTGCAAAAATCCAGATCTTTGCCAGATAGCAGCAAGGAGACATTGAAAAACCAACAAATAGCAGCTCTATTGCAATTATTTGGAAGAAAGAAAATCTAAGTTATGTATCCCAGGTTCCATGAATGTATATCAAAGACAGTGTTTATGAATATGGTACTATGGATCCCTGTCAGTGGTGGGATTCCAAAACTTTTACTACCAGTTCGGTGAGCGTGGCTTGGTGGGCGCACTTTGCACACGTGCACACACATTGCGTGCATGCGCATGCCAAAAACACACTTTGCGCAGGCGCAGAGGTGCTCCAACTCACCTCCTGCAAGCCTGTACTCTCCTGGTTGCTTCAGCAGCTGCTGAATGGCACTCTTCTGTGCTGTGCAAAGCAGCTGTGCTTCAAAAGCAGAAGATAAAGGTGAGGATGGGAGCCCAGGCGGGTGGGCAGGCCCAACAGCAGAGCAGTGAAGACAATCGATTCATTCTCCACTGCTCATCACCACTATCGACTCGGCAGAACCAGGCCGAACCGGTAGCGTACCACCACTGATCCCTGTAGTGCGCAAGTTTCTTTAAAAGCTTCTAATGCTTGGAACTTTGTTTAAGCATGTGGAGAACTTTAACAGCATTGAAACCACATCCAGGTAGAACTTTATTTACTGACTCAATTTTGCCAAGCAAATATTCTGGAATCTTAAAGGAGCAAGTAAACTACAGTGCTTATGATAATGAAGCATTTTGTATGGGGGGAAAAGGCTTTCATTAGGAAATGCTAAAAAATTAAGGGGAGAACATGCAAAAATGTTGGCTGTCCTAGGCATAAGGACAATGATCTGAAAATAGCATCTTATCTCTAAAAGAAATCAAACAAAAAGTAATATATTATGCTAATTGGAAAGGATACAAAAGAGCATGAAAAAAAAGAACCTTTTCTAACAGCTTTTCCTCATTAGTTATTTACAAAGTCATTTAATGGCCTTGCAAGCCTATTTTTCCCAATTGTCTCCATGATGCTGGGCTTGTCTCATTCCCACATGATGATTTATGCAGCTTTAGCTCACAGTTTTCTGTATGCAAAACACAAAGGATAAGAGAAAAATCGGGACAAAATACAGAATTCCTGGTGGAACTTTCTACCTTTGCACCAAGGGCTGGGATACATGAAGCTTTTATGATGAGATGAGAATCTTGGAAAGGGAAATGTTTACATTGGGTAGAATGGTGGAAAGTTTTTGTTAAATGATGGGATGGTAATGGAAAAAGAAAACCAGTGAGAAAAATTCCTGTAAATAAATCATTAAGACCTAAATAGTGTGCATACACAGGTGGATGATGGAATGTTTAGGTCCAATATCCAGGGTCTTCATACTTGACAGCTTTAAGACTTGTAGGCTTCAACTCCCAGAATTCCTCCTCCAGTCATGTTAGCTCAGGAAATCTGGGAGTTGAAGTCCACAAGTCTTAAACTTGCCAAGTTTAAAGACCCTTGTCCTATATCATCTCTCACATATCAGGAGAGTGAGGAAGTTCTCTTTCATAAAAATGAAATTCCTTGCAGGGAAACAGACAGACAAAGGTACAGAAAGACAAACAGATTCTTTCTCCAAGATGGGTTAATTTTCTGCTTGCGCATTGTTTGTTTTATTTTTTTTTCAATACAGAAGGAACTTCTTATGTGTATTTCTCATAATGACCTCATTTTGTTGTTCATAAAAAGCAAAACGGTAAGATTCCAATAACTCCATCTTAGTTTAATCATCACAGTTAACAAGAAAGTATGACTCCCTGTGAATCCCAAATGCCTCCTTTGTACTGTTAGCAGTTCAGACAAGAGGAAGTAGAAGAAACAGAAGAACATGATTTATCCCAGGTTAGCCAGAAGAATTGTTTCTTCTTACTGAGATTGGTTCTCCAGAATCTTTGGCATGGATGCTTTTGCCATCAGGTTTTTTATTTTATTTTGCCAGAGCCTTTTAGGCAAAGATCCCAGAGTCCTTCTGCCTTCCAAAAAGATGTTCTGCCTTCTCTCCTATAATTAACTCTGTACTGACCTTTCCATTCAAGGTGCACAACATCACATAGTACTATTTTATTTTATTATTTCCATATAAAAAGCTACCCATCTCACATACATAAGCATATATGCTAGAACAGAAAGGTTGTTCAGCATATGGGAGTAGGGGAAGTGACATGTATCATATAAATGGAATAAATAAATAAATAGTTCTGTTTTATTGGCAATAAATTTAAATTATATCAGATCCAATCAAGTGTGACCCTAACCCTATTTAGATTTTTGTTCTGCTGAGCTTACTTATTTTGTTCTCTGACCTCTTGCACATCTGTCCAGTTGTCATAGCCTCTAATCCTACCAAAGACCACTTGGTTGAGAAGTTCACCATTACATTGTGCGAAGTCATCCAGCTCTTCCTCAAGAATAAATAGTTTTTGGGGATTTTTTTCTTTTGTTAATGATACAGCTTATTTAAAAGCATTGTCAAAAAGGCATTAAGAGTTGTAAATCTAAACTTACGAATCTTCTCCTCCAGAAATATCAAATGTTCACTAGAGCATACAAAACTTTTGCCAGACCAATATTTGAATGCAGTTCATCAGTCTGGTATCCACACTGCATATCAGACATTAATACAATCGAGCGAGTCCAGAAGTATTTCACGAGAAGAGTACTACACTCCTCTGCTCTCAATAGAATATCCTATATCACCAGGCTTAAGATTTTGGGCTTGAACAACCTTGAACTATACCACCTACGGTTAAACTTAAGCGTAGCACACAAAATTATCTGCTGCAATGTCCAACCACTCAATGACTACTTCAGCTTCAACCACAACAATACAAGAGCACACAACAGATACAAACTCAGTGTAAACCGCTTCAAATTTGATTGCAGAAAGTACGATTTCAGCAACAGAGTGGTCAATGCTTGGAGTGCACTACCTGACTCTCTTGTTAAATCCTCTAACCCCCACTCCTTTAACCTCAAACTAAGCACTATTGACCTCACCCCATTCATAGGAGGCCTGTAAGGAGCTTGCATAAATGCACCATCATGCCTACTGTCTTTGTCCTATTGTCCCCATTTATTCATATCTATTTCCTGTATTCTTACTCATGTTTATACTTATATCTATTACCTTGTAAGCGATTGACAAATCAAATAAATAAATAAATAAATAAATAAATAAATAAATACATGCTAGTCGTCCTTCCATCTTGTGTTGGTTTAATTTAAAGCTTTCAGCTGAAGGAACAACAAAAAAGAAAGAAATAATAGTCAGTTGATATTGATCCGTATTTTCAGCATCTAGAAAATATTTTATGAAATACAAATGACATTTTTATGATGCGTAACCATGACCAAGTAATGAATGATCAGATTTCAGAACAGGTCTGTTTTGGATAGGCTGCTGATGCTGAAGCAGTTGTTCAAATGTATGTACACAATTTCCTTGAGTATCTGCTTCCTTCAAAACATTCTAGAGATGTTTTCCCCCTTGTATAATGATTTGACATTCTTTACTTCTCCTCTTTGCCAAAGTATTTCAGAAATGATAAATTATCCCAAAGTGACAGGATTCATTATGTCTTTTGTGCATGGGTTGAATACTAAAGATTTTCAAATAAAGCATTTGCAGAAATAACCAGCAGCAACAATTAAAAGATTTCACATGTGGATAATTAAGAAACACTCAGTTGATGAGTAAAACAGTCCTTTACTGGTAGCCTTAATTATTTTAATTGGAACAGCAAATAATCATCCTATGAGGTTTATTGGAATGTTTTTGTAGAAACAGAGCTAAAAGAAAATACATTTTATATACAGTGAAAGACTAGGAATTCATAGACTACCTGAGAGACGTACTGTAAAATCTGATACAGTGTAAACATGTGTTCAAAATAGGAATAAATATTTAAACTACTTTTGATTTGATTTTGAATTCTGTTAAAGTTTAGTATTGCAAGGACTAATCCAATGATTATGTTTACTCTGTAGTTTCTAATATCTTTTTCGCAATTGTTTCTCTTCTGAAATGACTAAGTTCTTGCTAATCAACAAATCTAATTGGAAGAAGAGTCATCTCCTAAGTGATAATTTCATGCAATCTTCCTTGAAAGGAAAAGTAATGTATAAGAAGGACATGCCCAATTAATCTATTTAAAATATTAGGCATACCTACCATTTCTTTGTGACGTACCAGGACCCAATAGGATTGGATGACTTCAGGGAAGCAATGAATGCATTGTATTAGTTAATCATAAACTTTTCCAGTTTCTGCAGTTTGGAATATACATTTAAGATAAGCACTTTTGCATATATTGGCTAAAGATATCGAATTCAAGATAAGTTTTGATCATATCCAAAACTACACTAAGTAACTAATTAACTAAATAAATAAATTAATAGTCACAAACAAGAATAAAAATACAAAATCAGAGTAAGGATGCTTTTGGGGAGAAAAGGATAGAGTAGTACTGCAACTGGAAACATCTGCACCAGGAGCTTAGGGCAGTGCTGAAAAATTGCATCATGGACTACATCTGGCTTCCAGAAGAACTTGATGCATTCTTCAAGGACTATTGACTTGATGACAAAATATAATGGTCTTACTGGCAGAAAAAATGGAACAGCATTGCTCTCCATCACTGAGGGAAAGTGGGGAAGCACATTCACTAGCGGAGGCAGATTTCTAAGCCCTACAGAATTTAAGGACACAGTCTTGCCGAAAAGGATGCTGATGGAACAATCATTGTCTCTGTTTCCTTTAGTTTCCTTCTTACAAGTGATGACTGATCTACAGGTATGGGAAGGCCCTTGGCCAATCCATACTGTACAACCCCATTCTTCCTCTTTTTTCCTTCTTTTCTCCTACAATTATGGGAAGGGAAGAACTGCTGATGTCTAAACAGAGTGGAAAATGTGACCTACAGTATTGTACGATCTCTTGAGATGCTATTGAAGGCAATGAAAGCTGGCAGTCTTGGCTTGGGATGGGATACTGCATTTGAAGAAAAAAAGATGTCCTTTGTCTGGAAGTAAATCAATTGCACTTCAGATGACCTCCAAATCAAGGTGGCTGATTTCTCTTCTTCAGGGAATCCAATCACAAAGCCCTAAACATCTGTTACAACTTGGCAAATGAACATTGGACTTATTATCATATTACAGAAAATTGGCTAAGTTCTGTTCAAAATGAACATCATTAGAAGTATTGTATGCTTTAGGGAAGGGGCTAGTTTGAATAACCAGATGCTTTCTAATTAGCAGCTTTCATTATCCTTGACCTTTTCACTCACTTACATGTATGCAGGCAGAAAGAAAAGGAATGATTTGTACCAGTCAAATGCCCGCCATCAGCATGGGTGGGCAGCACATACTGGGAGAAAGCTGAATGTTGCAGGATACTGGAGAAGGAACTCTATTATCCACTTTGCAGGCAAAGATACAATGATGGCCCTGTAATAGTGTATGGAGTGGGGGTAGGAATATATGCCAAGATTTCATTACTGTCTTTGTCTACATATGCAAGCTGTATTTCTATTTTCGCCTTATTTTACAAATATGAGGACCCATTCTCTATGAACTGATTCCTAGGAAGGCAAACAAGAAGATATGGGGATATATGAAGCTGGCATTACTGCTCAAGGTTTCACTCCATGTTTGATGCACTGTGCCTCACAGAATGCTGTTATAAGCTGGTTTGCCCCAGTCAACAGTCTGACCTCCAAAATAGCGTTTTCTGAACACAGAAGCCATTTCAGGCAGATGAAGAAAGCAGAGCAACCATCCAACTACTTAGAGAGGGCATTCATGGTGAGGCAATTCGGGGGCTTCTTTCAAAGGAGGGTTTGATTCAAAGCTCCCTGCAAGAGGAACCACTTTGAAAGAGTAGGTCCAACTCTATTTACTCAATGTAAAGAGATATGCACCCTGACAGAGATATGCAGCCTATGTCATCAAGACTAAAAGATTGGTTAAGTCCACAACATCTAGATAACCATGGGTCAGACAGACATGTTCGTAATTCACTGATCTTTTAGAAGGAGGAGGAGTATAGCACAACCAGACTTGCAAGATTGTATTATTATTGTGAACCTCAATTAGAGTAATTGTAGTCATTATGTGGAGTTCATTTCATGATTTAGTTTATCTACTAGGGTTGACATCCTCTAACCAAATATTCCATTAAAACTTTTTCCCTCTCTGGCAGTCACTTTGTTTCTCTGTGTTGTAATAAGAGCAGTGTATTTCCAACTTGGCGATTTTAAGGTGTTTACGTTTTTAACTTTTAGATCCCCAGAATGCTGGCTGGGGAATTCTGGGAGTTGAAATCCACATATCTTAAAGTTGCCAAGTTGGAAAAAAAAAACCACTACTATAGAGAGTGTAGAACGGTGGGGCAGATTTGGGAGTAGCAATGGAGGGTACAAAAGTGATAGCAAGAAAAATAAGAATACAGTAGTTTGTAACACTAGCTGGCCTGCAGATTTGAAAACAACCTTTGAAATTCATGCGTAAGAGAGTCACTAATTTAAAGTATAATTTGACCCCCTTTGTGGCAGCCCCTGAAATACTGGAATAGTGTTATCATGTCACTCCTAGACCTTCTTTTCTCTAGACTAGCCAAACCGAAATCCTGCAACCATTCTTCATACGTTTTAGTCTCTAGGAAAAACCAAAGGTATAAGTATAGATTAGGCAAAACCTGGCTCAAAAACAAAAGGGATAGGGGTGACATGATAGCAATATTCCAGTATTTCTTTTTAATAAACTTTATTGAATTTTATTACATTAAAAACATAAAAAATATATAAGAACAGCTGTTTGTTGTGCTTATCGTGTAACAATCATTTGTGTGATATTTACAAATATTAATTTGTGCATAATTATATTATTATTTTATCTATTCCAGTATTTGAGGGCCTGCCACAAAGAAGAGAGGGTCAAATTATTCTCCAAATCACCAGAGGGCAGGACAAGAAACAATGGTGGGAAACTAATCAAGGAGAGAAGCAACATGGAATTAAGGAGAAACTTCCTAAGAGTGAGGACAATTAACCAGTAGCATTAACAGCTTGCCTTCAGAAGTTGTGGGGTTTTGTAAAGACAAGACTGGATAGTCACTTGTCTGAAATGGTATAGGGCCTCCTGCTTGAGCAAAGGGCTGGACTAGAAGACCTCCAAGGTCCCTTCCAGCTCTATTCTATTCTAAAATAGACTTGTTACAGATATTGATGGGAGAAGAGAAAAAGAAGTTCCATGTCAACTCAGGATTTCACTCTTTTTTATTTATTAGTAAAAAGGGAAGCGGTTTTTTTTTTAAATGCTCTAATATTCTTTATTTTCAATTCTCTTCAGTTCATCTGTTGTTCCCCCTTGTTGCTATACAAGTAGGAAAACAGAAACCTATTCCAACCTTACTTAACCATCTACAGTATCTAGTTCAGAGGTGGCCAACCATGGCAGCTTTCATATCTGGCTGGGGAATTCTGGGAGTTGAAGTCCACAAGACTTAAAGTTGACAAAGTGGGCATCCCTGATCCAGTTCTAGATCTAGCTCTCCATTTTTTTATACTTCCTTTCATTTCCATGTAACAAAGTGTGCAGAAACTCAAACTTACATAGTTATTTTCCTTGTATTGAACATTTCTTTCTTATAATAGACCAAATATTATTCTGAACATTTCTATAGAATTCACACATCTAAAAATCTCTGCTCTTTATTTTTTCTCAAGTTATTCATAATTTTCCAACCAATCATCAAGCATAATCTGGTGGCACAGTGGTTAGAATGCAGTATTCCAAGCTAATTCTTCTGACTGCCAGGAGTTCGATCCACACCTGCTCTAGGTTGACTCAGCCTTCCATCCTTCCAAAGTCAGTAAAATGAGGATCCAGATTGTTGGGGGCAATATGCTGACTCTGTAAACCACTTAGAGAGGGCTGTAAAGCACTATGGATTGGTATATAAGTCTAAGTGCTATTGCTATAGTCAGCCTATAAAAGTACATGTGGATTCCTATCCCCAGTTAACATACCTCTAATAGTAATAATAATAACTCTTATGCATTTTTCCTTCCAAGCCAGGACACTCAGAACAGCCTGTGTGTGATGACCCGGGGCATGGCACAAAGGCAACACAGTCACATAAGAAAAGTCCCTTTAATACCTCCAACTTTGCCCCCAATGTCCAGTTACCTTCAGTTGGAGAGAAAAACTCTTCCAAGAACAGTGGAGGAAATTCAGTCCGAAAACAAAGTACATATAAACTGTAAATAAAAATCCACACAAACCATGCTGCAGCAATTAACTGGACAGAACAGGATAAGGATTTGCAGACTTCAAAGGCCAACAAAACACACACAGTTGGGAAGACGCCAGGAACCCAGATAAGCCTCGACAAAACAAGATAATACATGATTTATTTCCAACAAATTGCTGTGGGCAAACTCCCTTTTGAAATACTGTGTTCCCAGCTGTGGCTAATAAAGGGAAGCAGGGCCCTTTCCTCCCCCCATAAACCACACAGCTCACGTTGGTCCCTTTTCCATTCCTCCCTGTATGCCCTAGGATGAAGAGGGGGTGGGCCTGGATCTTTCTCTGATTTCTCTCTGCCTTGCTTTACCTCTCTCCTGCTCTGCCCAGCTGGACTTCGCCCTTCCCCAGTTCCTTCCACAGCCAATGGAGCAACACTCCCACTCCCTGCCAGCTGCTTGGCCTCCCCCTCGGAATCAGATTCCAATAGGGGCATGACACTGTGGTTAATTATAATAAAATGTATACACCTAATATTCATTGGTTATTTGCTCAAAAGAATGAATACATTTCATATGCATTTGTTTTAGGTATGTTTCTCTCTCAGCTGTGCAACTATGATGACAGCTGGATGGAAGTTCAAATATACAAACGCTTGAATGACTTCTCACTACTTTCACCCAGTGAAAGTAGTGAGAAGTATCATCTTACTGAAAACATACGGGAAGTATTCACTGGAGAAAGCAATTATGTTTGGAAGAGTTAGCAGTAAAAGGAAACCAGGCTGCCAAAGAACGCAGTGGCTAGACACTATCAAAGTTGATACTATCTAGAGCATAGAAGAACTCAACGAAATAGTGTGAGATTGGAAGATGTGGAGATACCTGACCCATAGAATCATCAAGAGTTGGATTCTGTCCCCGCTTTAATGGGGTCCCCTTTTAAGTTTATCTTGGAACTGGCTCCCTTTCTCCCTTTCATTTTGGCACTGCTGAAGGTGGAAAACTGTGGCATAGGCATTTCTTCAGATGTCAGAGCTAAAGAACTGCAAATTAAGCTTGCGAATTTCCTTATAAAAGCCACCATATGTATTGCAGGTCTGACATCTAGTGGCCATAACAGTTCTCGTCTTTTTGTTCCACTTAATTATATGTATTGTCTTTGCATATTCTTCTTTTACGCACTTCTGCTTTTCTACTATCTCCTCCACTTACTTATAGCCTTGTATCTTTTCTAAAATAACTTCTGTGTCCTTGAAAAACAGAGATTCCCCATATTGTATGTCTTTTGCTTTGGGAGCCCTCCTATTCTGGTACTTCTCCAATGCAATGTAGACTTATGTTAAGATTCAATGCACTTCAAAATCTATCGTGCTTATAATGTGAGCCACTGCTGGATATCAATGCTAATTGTGAGAGAAATAGGCAACACTGGAAAATGTGTGTGTGTGTATTCTATCATTTGTGTTTGTAAGGTGAGTACACCCTATAAGCCATTTATAAATTGGAATTGGTTCATGCTTTCATTTGAAGTTGAAGTTGCTGTTTTAAAACTGATAACTAGTAGCTACATGACAAGTCATGCAACTTTCTTAGTTCCAGTTATTCAGGCTTCAGAGCTGGTAGATATTTTGGGTGCAGATATTTTTTCCCGTACTGATTCCTTTCTTTCAGTTAAAAGAATGCTTTGGCAACTGCGCAGAAATTTAAATAATTTTATTATTATACAGAGCAGCAAAATACTTTGGCAATGAATTAGTTTTGAATGGAGGCAATCATGGAATTCCATATCCCATATCCCCTTGCTCAGTGTTAAAGATCTGTGGTAAAAGAGTTGTATGATAATAAATTGCAACACAGAAACTTGTGCTGTAAATGGTGTCACAACAACACTGTAGGAAAAAAAAAACCAGAATATTTGGCAAGAAATAGAACCAGGACAATTCATTGAAGAGTGTATCATCTACAGCTTGAGTGCGACTGATATTACAGTACTGGGTTAAAATGTAGAGGAAACTACAGAGTACATTGGCCACTTCCATCATCCACAACCAGCACTAACTTTTCAAGAATAGTAGATATTGTAGAGGAGGGATGTCACTCGATTTCATTGAGGGCCACATCAGAGTTATGTTTGACCTTGGGAGGCCATGATGGGTGTGGCCAAGTCAACATCACTCATGCTGGGTGCCTATGGTGGCCCAAGTGCTCTGTCAGTGAAAACAGGCTTCTGAACTCTGCTTTTGGCTGCAGTGGCCTCCTGCAACCCTCTGCCAGCAAAAATGGAGCTCAGGAGGGCCAAATGAGGCCCTGCCAAGATCCATTTTTGCTGGAAAGGCACCATGGGCCAGTCCTTCACTGTTTCCAGGGTGTCCCCATGGGCCAGATTTAAGTATCCCATGGGCTGGATTGCAGGCCTTGAGTTTGACACCCTGTTGTGGGGAAGATACAGGTATACTAAGTGCCTGGAAGAGATAGGTATACTAAGAAATGTTCCCACAGTTCTATTGTTCATGTACTGCCACACATTTGTGATATTTGTGATATACAATGTTTTATATTATACTACACTGGATTGTGATATTCCATTTCTGTTGAATTAGGTGATGCATCAAAGATGCTTGGAACAAGTATGACATCTGGTGGCTAAAACATAGTCTACTTCTCAGTTTTTCTTTATTTTTATTTCACTGGATATACATTTACAAGGGCCAATATTTTACAAAGCAAAAGTTGCTACTTTATAAAATGTTCCAGGTGGTGTTTTTTCTTTTCTTTTCCACTTCTTTAAAGTGCAGGGCATCCATTACTAATATAATTGCTAAGAAAATTCTGAATATGTCACTGTTCTAGGACTTAGAAATGGAGTATTGATGGTAACAGTTAGTAAATGAGGCCCAATGAAGTGGTTTGGAATAAGGGTTATGTTGCAAGTCTAATTGATTGAAATTTAATTTAATTTGATTTGATTTATAAAACTATTCTATTGTCAAATGACTCAATCCCATTATATGGTCTTAAGATGAATACTTTGTAGTATGAGAAGGCCCTGACTTTCTAAATATTTTTTTCTTTGTTTCTTCTCTTCACTAAGAGCAGGAAATGAAAACATTGCAAAGCTTTCTAAAGAAAGAAACAATATAACAAAGCAAAGATTCAGTTTAGGGAGTTTCAGAAACAATTAAGTAGTAATGAGAAATTGCATATATATAAATATGTATTACTTTGGTGCATGTGTGTTTGTGTCTATTTGTCCATGGCTTTTGTCCCTTTTTTGCCCATTTTTACCCATACAGCAATTTATTAATTATGTATTTTATATACAGGAGAGAGAGGGGGGAAGGAGAGGAGAGGCAGAGAGAAAGAGAAAAAGAGAGAGGGAGGAAGCACATAAACCTTTACATATTGTTGTGGCCCGCCAGCAGATTCAGACAGTGAGGAGGTTGGGAAGGAATATGGGCTAGTCCTGGAGTTTGGGGAAGGCTCTGACGAGTGCTCTGCATCAGAGGCAGAGATGAGACCAAGCCATCTGACAGTTATCAGTTGCCTTCGAAGTTGGATGTTAGTGAAGCAGTAGAACAGCTGGAGCCTGTTCCCAGTGTGCGCATGTGCAGATTTGCCAGATGAAGAGAACAGCTAAGGAACAAGGGTTGACTTGGGAGTAAAGCCACAGGTGGATGGTGAATGGCCCCTCCCATAGGGAATAAAACAGGAGCGAAAGGGGAGTAGGGTTTTTCAGGAAACAATTAGTTCATTCCTGTATTCTTGCCAAGTATTTTGGTGTCTGAAAGATATCGGTCTGGCCACTTTCCAAGCCTGATAAAGGTCTGTAATTGTGAACTATCTTGAAAGACTGTTGTCCAGGACTTTGCTGGAAAGGAATTCACTGCAAATTAAATAAAAGGGGTTTATCGAGAAGAGGACTCAGCTTCGTGCTGTTGGGGAAACCTAGGTCAGAACACATATATAGTTTCTTGCTATTTCTCCACATGCCTGTTAACAGTTGTGGATTAGGGGCTGGGGAATGGTTCACTTACCTCAAAAGTGATGTCCTTACTTTACCACAGTTTGAAAGACAGTTGCTAAGCAAGGATGTTTATTTTGAAGAGTTATGGCGCACATTCCATTGACTGATTCTCATGAAGCTTATCCGAGGTTAGAGTAATTGAAAACCAAACAACTAAAAGTCCTGTTGTAAATACAATCAAGGTCTGTGGGGTATGTGTGGGAGTGAGGCATTTAAAAATCTCAAGATGGCACCCACAACTGGGCAGTGCAGTGCCCAATCCTTATATATTATAAAGGGTTCAGGGCTTTGATGGTCTTTGCCATAATCTTGACTATTTTGAACCCATCCCACCTTGCTGGCCTACATCTCTGTAATGAGAGCCAAAATATGGTTCTTAGGCTCGTACCTCGGTGCCTATTTTCCAATGAAACAGATCAGAGAGGAAGATCATTTTATTCCAATTTATTAAGAATGTTCTGATTAAAAAGGATTCCTCTCATTCAAAGAGGCAACCTCGAGATCCAGCTTTCAGTCCCTTTTATAGTCATCACAACAAAGAAAGTTACAAGAGAGAAGTTGATTGGACAGGACAAAAGTAAGCCCTCCTTTGCATAGAAAGTTGTTTACATGAAGTTAAACATTACATGTGATGACACATGTGTCCATTTAAATGAAGTCTGAGAAAACACAGGGGTATAAAATGTAAGATGTTGATGGGGGGAAAAGTCATAAGGTTGTTTGGAGTTCATGAAGTGACAAACCAGATACCAATTAGTGCTAACAAGCTTTCTTTTTTCGGGAGACAAAATCCAGATATCCCATCCTAGCCTCATCTGGGGAACAAAGACAGCTTTTTTATAATCTTGAAGTTTACGATGTCAGAATATATTAATCAAACCATTAACATAATTTTAAAAAGAGAGAAAAATAAGTCAAATTAAAATACAAAATAACTATGTTTGTTAGCAAGTACAATACTACAAAGCCTATGTTGTTGGTACTACAAAGTCCATCCCACATAGCCCTCGTTTATCCCCTTTGAGATTATAGGGTGAAAAAAATGAATCCTTTCAGCATCACCATAAAAGAAAATGTTGGAAAAACAAAAGCTTCAGAAATTTGGATCAACAGTAACAGAGGCCAAATGCACAGAAGTTTCAATTTAGAAAAGAAGTAATAGATTTTTTTTTGTAGAAAGCTCTCAAAAGTTGCAGCAGAGACTCTGAGTAATACTGCAGGCACTATGAGTAATATTGCAGGCACTATGAGTAATAACAAACAAATAAAAATCCCTAATATAACGATCAAAATAAAAACACCCCCAAAATGATTTCAACTATGTCAAGTCATGTAACTATAAAGCAATAACCTTTTTAAAAATGAAAGAAAAAGAGGCATCAACAAAATCTACAAAAAACAAAACACCTCCTGACTCTGATAATAGGCACAACAACCAGAAATGTTGAGCACACAAACTCCTCCTTGATCTGCCCATAAAAAGTCTAGAGCAAGGGTCTTCAAACTTGACAGCTTTAAGACTTGTGGACTTCAACTCCCAGAATTCCTGAGCTAACATGACCGGAGGAGGAATTCTGGGAGCTGAAGTCCACAAGTCTTAAAGCTATCAAGTTTGAAGATCCCTGGTCTAGAGTCTTGCAGTTCTGAATATTATTTAAAGACACAAAGGAGACTTCTCTTCGTAATCTCCTAATAGCATTGTCTATAACATCGACATAAATTTCACGTGATGTAGAAATTTTGAGAAGGGAAAATTCTAATTCAGCACCCTAAACCTGGCAAATGCCAACACAATACAAAATGGAAGGGACATGTCCATTTAACCCAGTGGTCTCCAAACTTGGCAACTTTAAGACTTGTGGATTTCAACTCCCTTGAATTCTGAGAGTTGAAATCCACAAGTCTTAAAGTTGTCAAATTTGGGGACCCCTGATTTATCAAGACAATTGTGTATATGTCATTCCATGTTTATGTCATTTGGGGATTTTCCAGGCCTGTTGCTGTAGCACTTGGTTGTATCCACCAGCAGGAAAACAGGTTCTTCTTTCCACAGGGAGAGTATGCAAATTCCTCCATCTTAAGGAGAAGTAAATCCAGAAGAGGAGACACCTTTGTTCTTTCTTCCAGTTTCTGATAAATGATATTGGCAGAAAAAGAAGACAACATTTGTTAGACTTCTGATTCTTGGCAGGTATAGTTTCCCAGCAGATGTCAAGATAATTGAATTCCTCCATTATCCCTAATTCATAACTCCCCCCCCCCCAAATATTGGACATTGCACCCAGAAAGGCTTCGTCCATATATTCTGCCTGCTCAAGCAGCTTATAATAACCAGCTAGAAATCCTTGATGGTGTCATTTTCAATTCCCTCATGTTTTTTTTTACTCTTATTTAAACACACTCAACGGGATTTGCATACTTTGATTTGTGAACGTCTAAGCAAATATACAGTACTTTTGTTTTAGTTTCAGTGCAACAAAACATTCACCCTTAATGTTGGGTTTGCACCTTTTTAATATATTGTAGCCTTCTAGCATTGTTATAAATTATCTGAGTTACTATTTGTGACCAAGGGAAATCGAATATCAATTTACATTGCTAGCGAATCAATGATTCAAATATGGTAAGTAATGGAAAGTAATGTAGGTAAGTAACTGGGAATAATATCACATTACATTGGAAAAGCCAATGTACACTTAAAAAACTGTTTTGTGGTAGATTCTACCAGGGAAGGGTAGATTTATTCAGTGGCAAAGTTTATCACTCTGCGCAGGCTAGAAAATTAGAATACAATCACAAGGTTCACTGGAAGACTTCTGATCCAGTCATCGACCTATTCCCCTAAAACCTTAACAAGTGACCAATCATCCTGGTTAATGGACAGTCTATAAGGGTGAGGGAATGGGAGGGTAAATGGGAATCGATTATTGCAATTGTTCAAATAAACTCATTTCTTTGATTAATCAAGAACTGTCATGTTCCACGTTCTCACAGCTTACTATAGTGTAAGATCTCAAACCTTTCAGGTTTGATAGAGCACAGCCAATCCGATATACTTCGAAGTAAAAAGTGAGAGGGTTCAGATTAGACTCTACAAAAATAGGAAAATGGTCCCAAAGTAGGACCATTTAGTAAGTGTAAGACCTGTCCTAGTGAAGAAGACAAAAAGAAGCATACATTCTGGCAAAACAAACACATAGAGACCTTGAATAGCAATAGCACTTAGACTTATGTACTACTTTATAGTGCTTTACAGCTCTCTCTAAGCGGTTTACAGAGTCAGCATATTGCCCCCAACAATCTGGGTCCTCACTGAAGGAGACAAAAAGAAAATTTGAGGAGCAAATGGCCAAAATTGTGATGACAGATAACAAAAGATTCTTCAAATACATTAGAAGTTGGGAATCCGCCAGGAAGACTATTGATCATTTGGATGAAGAAGGAGTCAAAGATGTGCTAAGAGGAAAAAAGGAAATTGCAAAGAAGTGGAACAATTATTACTTTTTTTCCACTGTTTTCTTGGAAAAAAATTAGAGACAGATCTCTGAGCCTGAGCTCCTGACTCAGAAGGGAAATCAGACAAAATCAGCAGTACAAAGGTGACAAAAACAGAAACACTAGACCTTACTAACGAATTGAAAATTGAACTTCAGCAAATCACCAGCTCCTCTAAGGGTTATAGAACTGGGATTGTGGACTTCCTAACAAAAGTATGTAGCCTTTCTCTACACTCAGTCTCTGTAGTTGAGGATTTGAAGTTAGCAACGCGATATGCCAGTCCTGGATATTATTCCATACATTTTCTTGTGGGGCTTATCCCATCTTTTCCTTCTTGAGCCATGATCACAAGTCCTAGTTTGGAGGAAAAGCCATCTCAAACCTCTCCTCTCAGCAGTGGAAAGGTATGTCACAGTGTCACAGGGTCAGTTTTTTGAACTGGAGGTGTACTGTTTTGCAAGAATAGCAATTGACAAAGGAAAACAAGATAGTGTAGGCTTTTATGTTTTTACTATAAATAGTGATATTATTTAGAGCAAATACATACAACACACTAGTGGGTGTTCACCTACAGTCACGTTTCCTCCCTGAGACTATACTCCTCCACTTCTCTATCTCCCTCCCTGGCTTGACAAGAGAGAGTGAAATAAAAGGAATTGACTTGAATTTACTGTAATGTGCTGGACGTGGCTTGACCTCTGCCTGGAACTGCTCAACCAAACACCTACTGCATTGGGAAAGAGCCTCCTTCAAGTCTTCTCCACCAACAGCCTGATCCAAACTTCCTGAGGATCTTCAGTGAAGCTGCCATCAGCAATTCACCAGATTCCTTCTTCTCATTGTTGTATCTTGGGTGGAGGTCTTTTCCTTTTGTGACTTCCTTTCATCAGGGAAGCCCCCATTCTTCATCCTGACCAGGAACCAACAACTGCTCTCTACATTTCTATCTCTGACTTTTCTTTTCAGCTGCTTTGTTCATTCCATGCACAGGCTTTTTCACTCTAGTCCTCTCTGTCTGTCTGTCTGTCTGTCTGTCTGTCTCTGTCTCAACACCTGTATATACCAGCCAGGACCAAGGGACATCTCACCATACCAGCCCTGATTAGCAGCCAGGTCAGTTCATAAAAATATAGAATAGAAACATAGAATACTGACAGGAGAAAAAGGCCCACTATCTCTGCTGGAAATTCGTTTTAAGCTTCCGCTACCTTTTTTGTGAAGTTAATACTTTCTAATATTACTTTTGACTTTCCTCCTGATAGTTTGAGGTTATGATCCTGTGTTCTTGATTTTTCCTTAATATTAAAAATACTGCCCTCTAGTGCCGCCATCAAGTCTTGTGACAGCACAACTGCCCTCCAAGGTCAGAGGTGAGCTTCTTTTCTCCCTTTCTCTCATTCCAATGTCTAACTCACACTAACAAGAATATCCAGGCCAGGCCAGTATATCATATGCCATTAAGTATGAGGGTTTTTTTTTTAAGCATTGATTTTTCAGTGCTTAAAAATTTGAACCAGAGTTATAATATCTAAGTGCAAAAATCCAGATGATTACTAGATAGCATTATTTTTTTACAAGGACCAATTAGTACTCTATACTATTGAGTTCCCCTTGGAAGCGAGAACTAATTATTGGTGAAGTTCATTTACTTTTAAGATACTACTTTATCCTGAAAAGCAGTTGAAGGAAACAGCTTGACCAGGAATAACATAAAGAAGGAGCCCCAAGAATGAAATAAATAATAATATTTGAAATCTCAGTGTCATACCTTAATTTGCATTGAAGATGCTTGTTTACTCGTTAGCTTTAAAAGACAAATATCTAGTATTGGATGTGATATCTTTATGCCATATCTGAAATATGATTTTAATGTAGAAAACTGAAATACTCTCCACTGCTGAGTTATTATGGCTCTTTCATTTTCAATCAGAAATGAAAATGCAATCCATTTATTTTCCTGGAACTCTCATAAACTTAAACTACAGCTTGTGGCTCATTGATAATGATTTCTCCCCCAAGAAAATATCATTATGTTTTCCAATAATGAAAAAGAACAGAATGCATAGAGGTAAAAATAACAACAGGAACAACAATTAACACAAATTTTAAATTCAGAGGATAATAAAACTCAAAGACAGTTCAGTGGGTAATTTTAAACAGACTATTTATTCTGGAGGCATAATACAATGTGTAAAAAAAATATAAGCAACTTAAGAGTATATCCCATTCATTTATTATTGAAATATAGCTACATTTTTCTTTATTTGGCATGCCCAACATACAATCATGAGGAAAAAGATTATTTCCACTATAAATGGGAGGGGGAGGAAGAGGAAACATTAATTGAAGTTTTGATTATAAAATATGGCTTTTTCTTTGTAAGTCATCTACCATCAATGGTAAGTAGATTTATCTACTTTTATTTTACTCAACAAAATCAATATTTGCCAATGTAAACATAACTCCTGAATATTGACAACACAGAGATTAAAGAGTGTCAACTATAGGAAGAGGATTACATTTTACAACTTGAACAACCATTAATTGTGAATGAGAAATTTCAACCCATATTTTGAATTTGAATTACCAAATGTATGTAGTTTAGAAAATGAGGTAGTAGATCCATGAAAGAAAATTTAAGGACAGTGTGCTAAAAAAAGCTCATATTCCCATAACTTTCAGCTAACTGTTGGTAAGCTCCCAGCCAGCCAAGCAGGAGGGATCAAGCTTGGAACTAGCCTGGAGTCCTTGTGCAGCTGCAAGAGGCATACTCCCTCTCCGTCCCACAAAACTTTACCTGTTTGTTCCCAAGAGAAGACAAGCATTCTGGGGAGATAGGTAGTACACAATAAAGTTATTGACTTAGACACTTCACAAAAAGATCTGGTTGCTTTCCCCTGACACTAACCCAAGCCGTCCTCCTGAACCCAAAATCACATTTTGGGAAACTCAGAACTCCCATTCATTTTTTTCAGAAAGTGTCCAGTGTCCCTTGAGCTATATATATAGATATAGCTATAGATATATTGGCAAGCCTTCACATCATTACAAGCATGAAGTCATCAACAAAGTTGATATATCCTGGCCATTGCATCAAGGATTTAAGAAATGCAAGAAATTTAGAAATAAATACCCCTGCTTTTTGAACTGTTCTTTAAATACACAAAATATATCATGTCATAGGGTTGGGTGTTTCCACAACATGACTCACTAAATAGCATAACTTTAATCCTTTATATGTTCGGATCAGCTCAGCATTGAATTTAAACCCCTGTGGGTTAGTTCACTGGATCAAGTGACTACTTTTTTATATTCTAACAACACATGAATCCTCTTTCTGATCCAGGTAAATGTGCGATCCACCCAGTGGTAAACAATGCAACCGCTCCAATTTTTCATTTTCTGAAATAGGAGTGTACACTTATAACAATGTTTACCTCTGTATGGATCAAAAACTTCACTTGCTGATTTCTGCTCATCAAGGTGTAGTAAATAGATATGAACAGGAAATTGTATTTTTCTCATAAATTAGTGAACCCATCCAGAAGTTCCCAGATGGCTTTGCAATAGCCATGAGTGTGGATTATTGCAGGAGAAATTCCTGCAAAATCTTGAATATCATTAATATAAAAAAATGTGCACATTGGTTAGTGTGAATTTTGGGGGTTTTTGTGACTAATTCAAAATTGGTAAGTGCCTTTTTGGGATGATGAGTGGCTCATTGCAGAATGGCTCATCTCCCCTCCTGCACTGCTATCATCTCTCAGATAATAAAGACTGCAGTTTTGCAGTATAATCAACAATATGCTTGTCTTCTAATGTCAGACAGGTTAAGTTTAGCAACTCTAGGCAGCAAAAAATAGTGATAATTAATCGGCACAAACTACCCATGTCTATTATGACTGTAGCTAACACAGACTGCTAGCCATTAGGTACTTGAGGACTGTGATTTGCACATATACACATACGGACAAACTTTCCTCTCCCTGAACCTTTTTATTGTACAGTTCTCTATTTGACAGCTCTGACATTGACCTTTCCTCCTGATTTCCCAGGCAACAATCCTTAAAAGTCATCCAGGACATGGAACAGCCTCTTGACTGATCCTTTTGTATTTGGAATGTTCTGAAGTTTGGGTTAGTAGGACTATTTAATTGGGTGACTTTTGTCAGTCCACTGCACAATCTGGAGTTAGTCATTTTCCTTATTTGTACTCTTGACCTGTCTTTTCTCTGCTGACGTTGAATGGGAAGTACATAAACATTAGGCTCAGCCATTTCCCCTGCATTTATCAGCAGCCAAAGTCTCCTTGGCACTGGCCAGAGACCAATGCCATCAATCTCTTTGTTGTTCCATAGCATAAAAAGAAAAAGAAAAGAAAGAAAGAAAGCTTCCTTGTTTTGTGCTTTCCCTGACTTTGAAGATAAATAGGACCTTTGGCTGGAAGATGTTGATGAAGTATGTGCAGGATTTTTGAGCAGGCTTTTGTGGAAGCCTTTTTGTTCATTTTTTTCTTCTTGCAGGAAAGAAAAATATTCCAGATCAAGGGAAAATTGCCAATGTGGCAGAGTGTATTGCTTAGGGGAGACCCTACAGTATTACCTGACATTGGTTCTGCAATATACAGTATTATATATATATATCTTCCTTTTAATTTGGAAACAAGATATGAAAGAGAATTTTGATGAGTTACTTAGAAATATTGACTGAGATCTGATGCCTCTGAGAGATATCGTACAAAGTCAAGTTTTAGCATTGAAATGTTCTCAACAATCTTCACCTGTAACTTTACACTGTTTTATTCTAATGTGTGCATGTGTGGGTGGGAGCGAGATGGCTGGCTGACTCTTTAACTCTCTGTGATGTAGTGGCGTTGGGGGGGAAATTCTTTAAATTAAAGCTGGAAACTCCAATAGCAATAGCACTTAGACTTACGTACTGCTTCAGAGTGTTTTTCAGCCCCCTTTAAGTAGTTTACAAAGTCATCATATTACACACACACACACACACACACACACACACACACACACACACAAAACAATTTGGGTCCTCATTTTACCAACCTCAGAAGGATGGAAGGTTGAGTCAACCTTAAGCTGGTGAGAATCTCACTGGTGGCAATTGGCAGAATTAGCCTGCAATACTGCATTCTACCTCTTGCCTCACTAACTTGGGAATCTTGATGTATGAGGGAGACCATGAGATGTTATGAAGATATTGTATAAAAGAAAATAGTGGTCAAAAACTTTTTAAAAGATTATTTTATGTTTCTTTAGCAGATGTGTGGTAAAAATTTCTCAGAAATATATATTTTATTATAAGGTAGAATTATTCCAAATTAAATCTCTGTGTGTGCGTGCATGGTGGGTGGGTGTATTTGTGTGTGTATTTGTGTGTCTGTGTGTGAGAGAGAGAGAGAGACAGAGAGAGACAGAGAAAGAGAGAGACCACTGGTAAGCAGTAGAATATTTTGAATAATTGTTTTGTACTAGCATTATCATCTTGGTAATCCAAACATCAATGGGAAAGTATGCCTAACAGAGAGGACAGTTTTTAGATCAGCCCTCTGGTTCTCTCTCTTCTAAATGGATCTGGAACTTCAGAGAACTTCAGAAGTCTATGTTTTGGGGAACCTTTTAAAAGGAGGACAGACTTCTGCAAAGGAAGACATGTGGCCAATTTAAAATGTGAACATTTCACTAGCTTTAAAAAGTTACAATTCTTTGGAAAGATAAAAATCATGTCAGCAAGCCAGGATTATTCTAGCCTCAGGAACTTTCAGATGGATGGACTTCAACTTCTAGAAGTTTCCAGCCAGAGTTAGGGTTAGGGAAATTCTGAAAGTTGTAGCCCACCCATCCTAAAATTGCTGAGTTGAGAAACATGGCTCCAGGCCTATATGTGCAAAACTAATATGTACTGATAGAATGGAACAGTGTGAAGAACAGTTCTTAACTATGGTGCTTCAGTGACTAAAGCAATAAACTGGAATGAAAATACCATAGAGAGGGGAGGATGATATGTAGGTAAACATGCTTGTTTCATTGTGATAAAGTCTGCCAGAAGACCATTCCCAAAGCTTCACTTGCCAATCATTCCTTGATTAGCACAGCTTGAGCATGATACAGCATAAAGATTCGAGCAATTCTCTCCTAGAGGTTGAGCAATTGAAATGGAGTAGCAGGGAATTATATCTGACCCTCCCCTCCGTCCAAAAAACAAAGCAGAGTTGGATTTTGAATTGCTTTAATGTAATAAAGCAACCAAACATAGTTTGGCTCCTGAGGAAGACTTCCATAGTGGAAAAGAAATCATGGTGACTTGCAATTTCCACTCCTGATGAATGACAATGGGCCTTCCACAGCACACAGCTTCCAGCAGACATGCCGACTCTAGGTGTTCCTAAACCCTCTCAGCCTTTCCAAAATAAAGATTCCAACCAATTTTTATTTTAACAGCCCAGGATTTCACTACCATAACAATAGCAACCTGGAGCAAAGGGATTGAGGACTGCTGTTTTCCTTGTGAAAATGATAACTGCTGGTTTATAAGGCAATAGATGAATCCTTGGCTCAGTCCCATATGTTCCTTGGGGAAAATGACATGGGAGAACACGAAACCGGGAGTTTTCCCATAGGAGAATAAAACCACAGCATGGTTAGATTTACCAGCTTATCACACAGCAGTCTGAGTCCACATAATGCCCAATGGCTACCTTGCCTTTTTAAAACCGGGATGATTTATCTAAGTCTTTGAAATTGGCATTATGGTACTACCCAGATTTCAGTAGGCAAAACACAAAAGGGAAACAGCTCAGGCAATTTAATTTTTCACATGCATAAAACGATATAGATTTTCTTTCTTTCAAAAATCCAATGCTTGCAAACCATTGAAATAAGAACAACAACAACAACAGCAATAGCATTTAACAAATCATATTACCAGGATTTTCAGGGGTACCAGGGATAAATACATGTCTAAATTTAAAAATTCCATAGGCAGCAATCCTTACCACTGACCCCAAAGTCATTTTATTTAGCTTAAATAAAATTATACAAGGGCTTAGTTTGCAGCCTCCCACGTCATTGAAAATCCTACCTGATTGCTTATCTTTGATTTTAACCCTGAAAGAGAGAGAGAGAGAGAGAGAGAGAGAGAGAGAGAGAAGATAGATAGATGATAGATAGATAGATAGATAGATAGATAGATAGATAGATAGATAGATAGATAGATAGATAGATAGATAGATAGATAGATAGATCATGGAAAGTTGTTTACCCCATTTTTTGCCAGATGCTGCTTGCCCATGCAAGGCAGGGGCTTTAGTGCTTGAGGTATAGGTAGTTCTTGGATGCTTTTAGGGAAATGAGAGGGAGGGAGAATCTGGAGGATGGTTTGCATGGCTTGCAGGTATAAGGATGCAGGCGTGTTCCCCACCAGGCTGTTGAACTTGTCGTCTCCAAGCAGCATTGCCCAGGGTTCAGGGTGTTCCCGCAAGACCTTCTTCATCTTAAAGCGCGGGTTAGGCATGAAGAGCAAGAGGTAGTCAAGGCAGAGTTTTTTGGAAGCCACATTGACTTTGGAATCCCACATCTGTTCCAGGACGACATCCAGTGGAGTGAGCCCTTTGTTGTCTTCTATCTTAGGAGAAGCTCCGTTTCCTAGCAAGATGAGAACAGTCTCTGATCTCAGGAGCTCACAGGCGAGATGCAGAGGGGTCTTGCCATCTTCAAGATGAAAACAGCCGGTCCTGTTGATGTAAGAGTTTAGGCTAGGCAGCTTGTGTGCAATGCTGATGATCAGCCCCAGGATGTCCCTCCTGTCATAAGTTACAGCCATGGCTAAATGAGGAGCAGAGGACGGGCAATAGCAAAAATGCTCTCCGGGAACTTTGAGAGCCTCCTCCGGAAAATGAGACAGCAGATACTGGGCATAAGGCAGGTGATTGTGCACCACAGCATACAGCAGTGCTTCTGAAGGGGAATATGTCCTGATGTTAGCACTCGCCTCCCAGTAGAAATACTGCATAGTCCTCATGTCCTCTAGCAACCACACAGGTTTGTGATCTCGGACGGCCTGGTAGAACATATAAGATAGAAATCTGCAATGCCTGCTCTGGGCATCCTGTAAACTGGATACATTACTACTGGCCATATTTTGAGTCTCTTTTTGTGCAAAAACGAAGAAGCACAACAGTAGCAGCAGTAATAACAGCTCTCGGCGCAGCGGAAGATTGGCTTTCAGGTTCAGTGCAGGCTCCAGAGGCTGCCTGACACCTTCAGGCTGTCATTGCAGCAGCTTGCTCTGGACTGCACCAGCCAGAATGCATAGCTCTCTTCTGATGGGGCTGCTCATCTCCACCCATTCACTGCTTTCTCTTTCTCACTGCGGTGATTTTGTTGAGGTAAGCAATCTCACGCCAGCTCAGTTAACCATTGATATGCAAGCAAGCAGCATATGAAATCAGCTCTGTAACAGATTTAATGCCAACAGTTGTGATTAAAAAAAAACAAAGAAAACAGATTCAAGGAATCTGTTTAGAGGGGATTATGATTGCCTTTGAAATGAAAACCATTGTTTGGCCTGGGTGAAAACCCTTGTTTGTTTTTAAAGATGCTCCCTAAACAAAGTCCATGATAATTTGGTCTCTTTGTGATCCAACCTAGTGAACTGAAATATAAACTTCCATCTTAGCCTGACAGGTTATTGAATAATAGCCCTCTAGCACAAGCTTGCATGCATCTGGCTACAGTAGCTGTGGGTTTGAGAAAATGCTGCTGCTCTGGGAAATTGGATATTCAAATCTTTAACAAGTGACAGAGGTAGCCAGTAAAATTAAGATTTTGGTGATGCAATGTATAGGGGCAAGATGCAAAGTGAGGCTGTTAAGCAAGGATAACATTCTGGATCTCCCTGGATTTGGAAGGGAGTTAATGAGTTTTTCACTGTTTCATTTTTAAATTAAACAGGTTTTCCAGCAGTCATTTTATTGGTCCTCAAATGCCCCTAGTTTGCACAACCAAAATTTGGTGGCAAAATCACTGATTTTTGTGCCATGATTTCTGCTTCCTTGCTTTTCTTCAAAGTGTAGAATTGAAGTGTTTATTTTGTACCTCTAAATCAGTGGTGGGATTCAAAATTTTTTACTACTGATTCTGTGGGCGTGGCTTGGTGGGCATGGCAGGGGAAGGATACTGTAAAATCTCTATTCCCTCCCTTCTCCACTAACCTGCTTTCCAGCTCCATTCTCCTGTGGAGGGCAACAAAAGACCCAGCTGACCTGGGACTTGGGAGGCAAAGAATAGACAGGGGCAGGGGCAGTCAAAGGTGGTATTTGCCGGTTCTCCGAAGTACTCAAAATTTCCGCTACCGGTTCTCTAGAACTGGTCAGAACCTGCTGAAAACCACCTCTGCTCTAAATGCTACCAAAAAGTGTTTCTGCCTTACCCTCTTTTGCCACCCCCACACCACAGAACACACACACACACACACACTCCTTGAAGACTCCAAGAGCTCCTTTTCTTTTCTTTTAAGTGAACACTAACTTAGAAAAGATGCTCATTTCTGCTAGATTGTTCTGGTTTATTACAGGGATATTATATATATAAGAATGGAACTTTTACATAGAAATAAGACAAATCCAAAATAAGTTTGAAGACTAACTACTAAATATAAATACAAAAAAGAAAAAGAAAAAAAGAAACTGATTTAATGTCTGGGGGAAAAAAGAACAGAATCGGAGCATTCCTCATTTTTCTCATCTATAACTTATATTAGTTTGCTGAAATTTGGAAATATATAAAAATATTTTAGTTACTCCCTACAGTTGCTCCTTTCCTCCTCTTTTCTCAATGTTATATAAGCACTGAAAGGAGCTTACTTTAGTATGATATTATAAAGTACAATACTTTAATACCCAACATAAAAATCTTCATCATAAGACACTTATGACACAACATTTTTATGGAGTTAACAGTCAGTTTTTCATGCATTTCTCAAACACATTTTCTATTAGCTGTATACAGTGCTATTACTCTCCACCAGTGGAGACACCCAAGTTTTGCAGAGCAGAGTCACTATGATAATGCAGATAAGAACATAACCTGGAAAACTCTCAATGCAAGCGGGAAAGTCTGCTCACAAAATCTGCCTTCTGCAAAGTACTAAGCTAATTAAAGTGAGTGGCATCAACTGTAAAAGAAACATAATAAGCCAATTTATAGAAACCACTTAGGTTTTTCTCTGTCCTTGTGATGCAGTGTAGAATACAGCATGCCAAACTCAGTAAATTCAACTATCCAAGAGTGTCTTCCTTTTATTACCATGGTTTTCATTCTTCTTTAAATAGACAATTCTCTGCATTATGGGCTATGTTCCACTGCTTTAGCAAAAACAATAATAAGGAAAATACCGTGTTTCTCCAACAATACGGCCTCCACCAATAGGAAGGCCCAGCATGATTTCTAGGCATGAGGTGAAATTAAGCGCCACCCCCAAAATTTAGGCCTATTTAAACCATGTGTTTCCCCGCCATTTCTCACATTGTTCGTTAGAACTACACGAGGTGAAGAGAAATGGGGGGGAAGGGTGGGGGGATGGGGAGAAAACTTGCCTTTAGGAGTGCCCTGCAGGTAGCCTAGGCTAGAATACCCCGATAGCTGATAGAAGCTCCCTGAAGGCAGAGTCCCCAGCCACTTCAGGGCATGGCGTGGCTACCCGTGTCCCCTCACCTTTAGGCAGTGTCTTTCGGGCAATGGAAGCTCCCCAAATGCAGTCACCAGCCACATCGATCGGCCAGTAGAAGCGGCCTTGGGGCAAGCGTGCACACACACTCCCCTCGCCACGAGGCCACTTCTACAGGCTGATAGAAGTGGCTGGTGACTGCACTTGGGGAGCTTCCATCGCCCAAAAGAGACTGCCTAATGGCGAAGGGACACGGATAGCCACACAACACCCCGAAGCAGCTGGGGACTCTGCCTTCAGGGAGCTTTCGTTGGCTGATAGAAGAGGCCTCGCGGTGAGGTATGTGTGTATGGGCCGCTCTAGATGGGGGAGGAAATTAAGTCACTCCCGAAAAGACGGCCTAGCTGTTTTTTCAGAGGTCAAAAAAAAAAAAAAAAAGGGCCCAGCCTTATTTTGTGAGAATCACAGTAATTGTTGTTATTCACTCACAAAATTGCGTCTGACTCTTTGTGGACTCTTCATGGATCACAGAATCCCACCCCACCCTGTCCTCCACTGTCTGCCAAGCTTATGTCCATTGCATTGATGATACTTTATAATCAAGGAAAAGAATAGCTTCTTTTCAACTAATCCTGCCCAATTTTTCCTTTAAGTTCCACCTGTTTTTCTCCTTTTACTTGTTTTTTTAAATTGTCTAATGTTTGTCCAAATAAGTTTCCTTGTGTAACATTACAAGTGTTTTCTATACAGTAACTCTTTGCTGCAACTTAATGGTTATCTAAACGTCTATAACCAAGTATGATAACTCCAGCTGAGTATGAATTCATTTGTTTCTAACACCAAATGTCTAGAATATACAGGTGAAACTTGAAAATTAGAATATTGTTCAAAAGTTCATTTATTTCAGTAATGCATCTTAAACGGTGAAACTAACATATGAGATAGACTCATTACATGCAAAGCAAGATAGTTCAAGCCGTGATTTGTCATAATTGTGATATTATGGCTTATAGCTCATGAAAACCCCAAATCCACAATCTCAGAAAATTAGAATATTACATGCAATCAATAAAACAAGGATTGTACATAGAACAATATCAGACCTCTGAAAAGTATAAGCATGCACTCAGTACTTGGTTTGGGCCCCTTTTGCAGCAATTACTGCCTCAATGCGGCATGGAATGAAAGCTAACAGCCTGTGGCACTGCTGAGGTGTTATGGAAGACCAGGATGCTTCAATAGCCGCCTCCATCTCTTCTGCATTGTTCGGTCTCATGTCTTTCATGTTTCTCTTGGCAATGCCCCATAGATTCTCTATGGGGTTCAGGTCAGGCGAGTTTGCTGGCCAATCAAGCACAGTAATCCCACAGTCATTGAACCAGGTTTTGGTGCTTTTGGCAGTGTGGGCAGGTGCCGAGTCCTACTGGAAAATGAAGTCATTATCCCCATAAAGTTTGTCTGCGGAAGGAAACTTGAAGTGCTTCAAAATCTCCTGGTAGACGGCTATGTTGACCCTGGACTTAATGAAGCACAGTGGACCAACCCCAGCAGATGACATGGCTCCCCAAATCAACACAGACTGTGGAAACTTCACACTGGACTTCAAGCATCTTGCAGTGTGTGCCTCTCCATTCTTCCTCCAGACTCTGGGTCCTTGGTTTCTAAATGAGATGCAAAAGTTGCTCTCATCAGAAAAGAAGACTTTGGACCACTGAGCAACAGACCAGTTCTATTTTCCTTTAGCCCAGGTAAGAGGCTTCTGACATTGTTTGTTGTTCAGGAGCAGCTTGACAAGAGGAATATGACATTTGAAGCCCATGTCCAGGATCCGTCTGTGTGTGGCGGCTCTTGATGCACTGACTCCAGCCTCAGTCCACTCCTTATGAAAGTCCCCAACACTTTTGAATGGCCTTTTCCTGACAATCCTCTCCAGGCTAGTCATCCCTGCTGCTTGTGCACCTTTTTCTTCCACACTTTTCCCTTCCACTTAACTTTCTATTAATGTGCTTTGATACAGCACTTTGGGAACATCCAACTTCCTTTTCAATTACCTTTTGAGGCTTTCCCTCCTTATGGAGGGTGTCAATGATGGTTTTCTGCACAACTGTCAAGTAAGCTGTCTTTCCCATGATTGTGATTCCTGCTGAACCAGACTGAGAGACCATTTAAAGGCTCAGGAACCCTTGGCAGGTGTTATGGCTTCATTAGCTGATTAGAGTGGGACACTTTGAGCCTAGACTATTGAACCTTTTCACGATATTCTAATTTTCTGAGATTGTGGATTTGGGGTTTTCATGAGCTGTAAGCCATAATCATCTCAGTTATGACACATCACGGCTTGAACTATCTTGCTTTGCATGTAATGAGTCTATCTCATATATTATTTTCACCTTTTAAATTGCATTACTGAAATAAATGAACTTTTGCACGATATTCTAATTTTTCGAGTTTTACCTGTATGGTGAAAAGGAGAATGGATTCTCCAGCTCATGCAAGGTGTTGGCAAACTCAAAAAACTTCAGCTTGAAAAGTCATCTTCTATACTAGAAACCCAAAGTAGATACATCATTATCTAGAATTTTCCCTATACTTTTTCAGTTCTTGCTTCTCATATCCAAGGCTAGAATAGGGTAAGAATGATGATATCATATGTCAACATACTAGATGTTCCTGGATCTTGTTTTACAATTCAAAAGGATCCCATAGCACATTATATTCTGCTCCTGTAATGGGCTCAGAGGCAGCAAAATGCATTTAATGAAACAAGAGGGCATTGTTGGTTGGCTGTCACGAGCCCATTTGTGCTGTGGAAGGCATGTGTTGAAATAAATCCCTTTGCAAGATTCTGCTTCAGCACAAACAGAATTCTGACTGCCACTACACAATTATTTACTAAGACTTGGGGAGTATAATTCTATGGAATTGTTTTCTTATTTTATTCCTTTTCATAGAAAACCAGGTTCTCAGTAGCTGCTTAGAAATTTAATAGGAGCCTGACTGCCTAGAGCAGGAAAAATGTATTTGGATTCCTTGTGATCCCTTATAACAGAGATTATCTTGTATGATTCTGTTAATTTAAATAACTCTAGGTCAATAGACCAGTAGTTTGAATTGGTATTCTGTATATACAAATCTCAAATCAACTTTAGTACTCTTTCAAACTGATCATCCACAATACCAAATAATTCACAACAGCTGAAATAAACTTGTAAGCAGATTGGCCTAAGCACTTATTGCTGGATTTTTCAGTGTATTTGAATATATACTATGGTGCTTAATATTACTTTAGAGCAATTGGAGTTCTCTGTCTCATTGTAACAATACCAAAATGGACAAGTCAGGAATTTTAAATTATAGAATATAACATAATGTTCACTATTAATGGCAAGAGAGATCTACATCCACACTGGAGTCTATCAAATACACAAATCATAAACACTTATCCTATTTTATTGCAAATGTTAAATTATCCAATTAGCTTTAGATAGCTGAATTAGAAAAGACCAGACTGTTTCTGCTGATTATCTTCATGGCAATCTTCCTAATTTTTTTAAAAGTATTGGGTCATCTAAAAATGACAAAGAAGATTATGGATTCCAATAATAAAAATGTGATTCCCAGTTTGATTAAGGACATAAAAGATTATGTTAAGACAACTATTTAGATATTTCTTGTGAGCAGTGCCTTATGTATATCTAAAAACTGTACAATAATTTCACTCTAACAAGGGGAGCCAAAGTTTATGGTTCTTATATAGGACGAGGGTGGCTCCAGATAGTTTTGATTAAGTAAATACAGTTGGCCTCCTTTAATTGTATTGGCAATTTTTCATACTGGCATATGTTACGAAATAAATGAAATAAGCACCTAATGTTGGCGGTACTTCTTCCACACAGATTCTGTTCATATATCAATAGGACCAAAGCTCTAATAACATTCAGTGATAAAGATACAAAGATTTAGAAAACCTGAAAGCAGCAAACCTGTACAGAGTAAGACAGTACAAATTATTCCCCCCACTCCCAGAGATGGCGAACATACTACCGTAGGTTTTAGGCACACAACTTTTATCTGACATAGACATTGTATGAATGGAACAGGCTGTTTTTTTAAATTGTCCAATTACACAGCATGATGAGCTAGTAGATGGGCAGTCACCTGTATCTGCAGCATGATGAGCTAGTAGATGGGCAGTCACCTGTATCTGCTGCTATTGGCAGCGAGGGATCAACAATCTACACTGGCATACTGAAAGAAATCTTGCTTCCTCTGAGAAATTCAGTATTGCTGATTTCCTGTTGACAATAGTAATAAGAAACCAACAATCTAGCACATAATTGCTGGGAGAGTTTAATTAGGCTTACACAACCCTTCCAGTAATCTTCCACTAAACCACTGCTTTCTAGAGCAGGAAATGAATAATCTGCAGGCAGATTTTTCTCATTGAATATGGTCGATTGTTCAGAAAGGTGGCACCCGTGTAGAGATGAAAGCAACTCTAGCAATCAGTGTTGTTCTCTTGGAATTATTGTTTCAACAGAAGGGAATATATAGTTCAGGGCTGAACAGTGAAGTTCTTGGTACTAAGCTTGCTTGTTAAAATGTCTGCCAGCAAACATTAAGTTCAGAGACCACCGAGATCTCCACATTATAAAGTTTGAAGAAGTAATTTAGACTGTGAGTTCTAGTCCTGTTTTTGGTATAAAAGCCAACTGGGTGAATTTGGGCCAGTCACTCTGTCACGCCAACTCACTTCACAGGGTGTTGTGGGAAAATAGGAGGAAGGTGTGTTGGATGTTTGCCACCTTATTTTTAAAAATAATAAAGGTGGGAAATAATAAAGACCAGTTTAACCATTTGCTCATTACAAGAATTAAAGCATTCCAGGCATAGTTATTGAGCTGCCACCTAAAAACATCTAACAGAACTTGCCATCTCTTTGGATAATTGGTTCCATTCTTAGCCTATGCTGTCAAATTCTGCTTCCATTATTTTGTATTCTACACTCTTAAATGTGCGTCCTGACCTTCTAAGTTCCATCATATCACCCATTCTTTCTCAAGTTTAATATATCCTGCTGTTTTAATATGCCTTTAATTTTTTGTCCCCTAATCATCTTTGTACCCTTTTCTGAACCAGCTTCATTTTCTCTTAAAGCATGGATCCCAGAACTGGACTTTGTCCCTCAAGATGTTGTCTAAGCAGCCATAAGAGAATGGAACAATTATTTGCCTTAATTTAGAAAGCCTACTTATAATCGTAACATGTTAAAAGTTTCAAGAACCACTGGAGATCAGCTAGTCCAACCCATTCCCAGTCCAAGTACCTATTGCTTCAACAATCCTGACAAGAAGCCATTTCTTTTGTTTATACACTTACAAACATTAAGAAGTTCCTTATCCCTTAAAGCAGATTGTTCCACTGTTGAAATTTTGTTACATTTTTGTTTTGAAAGCCCAACCTTGAGCTTGTTTGGAGCTTAGCAGTGGGGCGCAGCTATCGTATACCCTTGACTGAAGATAGGTACACTCCTTCTGTGTTGGATGGTCGTCCTCTTCCACTGAGCGCAGAGCTACGGGAGGGATACACATGGAGCGGTGAGGAAGGAGACACCCGCCTAGCCAGCCAGATCAGCCAAATCAACCCTGGTGATCAACGGGGAGACAGATGTCGCAGCCAGATCGCTCTCCTATCCAATCAAAGTCCAACCAAAATCTTACTTCCTTATAAAATTAAGCTTATTGTTATCTTGTGAAATAATTTTGAACAAATTTATGTCCTATTCCATTGATCGCCTTTTGCAAATTTGAAGAGTACTATCATGCCTCACAACATTTTTTTCTCCAGAAACAGATGAAATTTTCCCATCAGATTTTCTTTTCTTGAAACGAGAGCCCAAAATTGGAGGCTATGTTCTAGAACAGAAGCAACGATTCTTAATCTTGACACTGTATTTTTTGATGCAGCCTAAAATAGTAACTTTGGGAGGAGCAACCACGTAACACAATGATCAGAATAGAATTTTACATTTGTGGATTAACAATATTACAAATAGAACATATTTTAAGTGTTGAGATTATTACTCAACATAATTTAACTTGTTAGCATTATAAAACTACTGTAGCAAGCCAAAACCAACTTTTATTTATTGCTACACATTCAGCCCACCTATTAATTCTATATGGATTCTAAATTTCTGTCCCAAAACTACGTATCATAGCATAAATGTTGATAACATCAGTTTAAAAACAATACAAATAACTAGGATCGAGTATGCTTGCAGATAATTATTTTTCAAATTCAAGTACTCAGGCATGGAATGTACTTCCTGAAGTATTATGTGGATTGAAACAAAATTCTCCACTGGATTTTATTATCTAAATGTTACAAGGCAGTACTGGGCAGTTTATATATTTACTTTCAATTAATTATCTTAGTCCGATTTAATAATGAATTATTTCAGCTATGTACATTCATTATTGACTAAAATCATTAAAATACCTATGGCATTATTCAAAGGTCCACTTGTAATATTTGTAATGTGAATAATGTAATTAGAGACCAGGCAGGACGAAACATACTTTATTGTACTGCAACATCAAAACACATGAAGAGTACATCAAAGACCATGCCAATGACAGATCATCAGAGTAGTAAAATAAAGGGGATATTACTGAAATCAATATTAAAGACTATTCACTACACTATTTTAAGTATCCTTACTGAACTTAGATGCAGCATACACATCTACCGGTACATCTTGTCCTTCTAAAATGCGTAATAGAAATTTTTAAAAGATCAAACTAAGAGGGATGGCAAAGTGCCACCTCTGGAGTGCAAAAAATATAACCACAATCCCATCCCCCTTCAGCCTGCTACTTATGTATGATATTACAGACATCTTCAGAGAACATAATTCTTAAAGACACTTGCAATGGTATCACTTCCTATCCCAGCCATTACCAGTATGGTTAGGAAGATTAAAGTTATTACCAATATCTCACCAACTATAGAAATACTCTTGTGTATTCTTTGCTCAATGATAGAATTTAACAAGCGCTTAGGAATCTATTGCAGTAAAGCACATCTCATATATGTCCTTATTTATGAAATATTTAGTACTGACAAGAAGAGTACAAAGTTGTGATTAGTCCTATAAGATTCAGCTCTTGGATTTCCAAAAACATGCCACTGAGGGAAGGCCATGCCAGCAGCAACATTTGGGTACCTGTGACTAAGGAGAGTATATAGAAATATTTGCTCTGATGAAGAATCAGTACTGCAACACAAGTAACTTGCTAAAGGAAGCACCAGATCATTCACTTACAAGGTACAGCCTAATGAGCTTCCTGTGTTGGTAAAAGCAGCAAAGGCCCAGCATCACAAAGATAAGATGCATCTAAGATCTAAGCTTTGACATCAGAAGCAGCATCTGAAGACAAGTTGTAAGCTATTTAAACAGGCATGGATTAAATGCCTGAATGTATACGTGCCCTCCTTCCTGATAGCCAGGTTTTAATGCAGAACTAAAGGTTAAGCAAAAAAGGGGGGGGAATAAACTCCAAGACTAAGTTTCTATTTAAGATCAACTAAGAAGGAAAAGGAATAAGATAACTGCTTAATCCCCATAATTATCAACATACTTTTGAACCAATACAATACAGTCATTTCTCAATATTTTAAATTATGCTTGGAAAAATAGAGACATAGTTTTGTCCTATTTGCTTAAACAAGTAGTAGAACATCAGCCACATGGTAAAAGTGTTGCTTAAGTAAATGACGAATGAAAACAACTTTGGGTTACACGAAGAAAGACAAGCATAGATTCCATTCTACCAATGAACCCCAACAAGAATATGAATCAGCGGCCAGCACAAACTGGACAAAACACTGAATCTTTTCAGCATTCTTCACAAGGTCAGAACTCTTCGTCAGCCAGTCACGTAAGGTGGAAAATCTGGCTTAAAAATGAAATAAAAACTGAGGACAAAATGGAAATAAATTAAAAGGCATCCTTATGATGTAACAGGTTTTACAAACTAAAATACAACTGATTTCTCTAATAAAAGAAATTTCCAAATTCCTTTTGGATGATTTGTAGCTTCAAATGCTTACATAGCTGAGACTGAAAAAGTGTTACAGCATCCAGATAACGTTCTCTATGAATAACAAGGGTTAAAAAAAGAAAAATAATAAAGAAAAAGGAACACTCCATATGGAATTCTCTTTCCCTCTCTGTAGTTCCCTCTTTCCCTCTCTTTGTAAGTTCATGAATCCAACGCAGATGCTAAGGTAACAGCGTATGTAAGTAAGGGTTGGTTTTTTTTGTTGATTTTTCTTTTTTTAAGTTTCAACAAAGAAAGCCTGAAGATGAAGAGATTTCCATTCAGGAGTTATCAGACGGAACATGCTCTTCAAAACCCTCGCTTTCTCGGACTAAAGCTCTTTCCAGGATAACACGGCCTTCCTTGTAGCGCTGGCTGTCTTCAGTAGCAAATTCATATATCCAGCCAAGTTTGCTGTTGCAGTTCTTGCAGCTAACATCACGAACCATATGACGGCCAGTGAGCATAACTCGGTCTTGAACTTCACTGTACTGCAGATTTACTACCTAAAGGAAGTTAAAAAGAGAGAAGCATTTGACTGATTGATTTATATCCCGAATTTTCTTTAGGAGCTCAATGCAACACTCTTTTGTCACATTTTTTCCCCAGTAACAACTCTGTGAGGTAGGTTAGACTGAGAAAAATGTACTGGCTGAAAGTTAGTGAGCTTCCATAGCCAAAGAAGCTAACATTTGGATCTTCCTACTAGTCAGACACCTTTCCCATTGCACTATATTTCAGTCTTATTACATTTGCAGTGACAACTTATGATCATTAGAGAACTATGGAAAAAATAATTCTCAACTTTTAATGTCACTCCTTAACTACTCTGTATAAGCAGCACAATAGCTTTAATTGGAATTTTGCTCTGTTGATAAACACTACTATGGTAACAATTCCTTCAACATGTTTTCTTCCCCTAATAATGTTCTCTATTTTGGAGACAAATTACCCTTCAAAATTAAGCAAGCTATGCATTTTAAGGAGGTAGAATTCAGCCCAAAGTAAGGTCTAACGATGTCCAGCAAATCCTACACATATTATAATCTGTATTATTTAGGCAAATATAAGTACATTAATGAACTTGGTCTATAAGTTATAGTTTGTTAGAACATAAATTAGTTACCACTTTATCTCCAATGTTTTACCCATTTGTTACATTCAAATTTTCAACATTTTCAGCAATTGAAAGCTGACTTTTTCTAATCTTTAACAAAAATCGATATTGTAGCAAATTTTACATCTGAAAAGAACCCTAGGTGACTGTTATTATCACATTGTTAGAATTCTTAAATGGACATTTCTGCTTCACCTAACCATATATTGCAGGAATACTGAAATCACACTAACTAATTTTAGATGTCTTTAACTAACCTTGTTAAATAAAAAGGCTCGTCCTGTAGCTCCTGTAAAACGGGTAGATATAAGCTCTGAGCGGTTGGTCAAAATTGTGTCACAATTTGCACAGGAGAATAGGCGAGTACCACCAATATGATCCAAGAAGATGCGGCCCATTTTAAAAATTATTAGAGCCCTAAAAAACAGAAACAAATTGTATTAATGTTGAAAAGTCAAAGTAAAGCAAAATACTGGTGAGAATTATATTTAAAAAATGTTGACAGAGTGCATAATATCAGTAATAACTTTCATAAATATTCATTGTGGCTACTTAAATGACTAGATATCGCCACCTTCATATCCAACTCTCTGTTACTATGTCTATAGAAGTTGGCCTCATGTTCAAAAAGAGGGAGGAAAAAAATCATGATTTTTTCAAAATCAGATGATTTGCAAATAGCTCAGACACAATCCATCTCCCTATGCTGCTTTACAAACACGAAAAAGCAAGCAAGAAAAATCACTTCTTCATTACTTCTATTATTTATTTTAGAAAATAACCAAGAGCACTGAATGCAGCCAGATTCTTTTCCCTCTACCTTTTGAATAGCCAGCTGCCCATCTGTACCACAAGGCTGTGTAAGTCTATAATTCCATGTAGGTGAAACAGGTTTGTTGTTTCTTTAACAAAATGAAAGGTGATGTTCATCTCCTATAAACCCACTCAGACATTCTCTCCATGCCATTAGCTTCAATGTTATTTGGGGTCTTCCAAGTTAGATCACAATCCTTATTCTGAACCTAGCTTGACCCATCATAGTAATTTCATTCTGTGATTTTGATTTTGACTCTAGCGTTCCCTTAATCATATTACTTCTGTATTATTACAAAATCTCAAACAATTCTTTATGGCAATTTGCCTGTGACCTGTCCCTGGCCTGCTTGCCCTTGCTCTCTTAAGCTATTTGATTCCCCAAACACAGCTTGAGAGATCCCATTTTGCTCGTTTTCCCAAAAGCTGTGATTGAATAATGAGGAAAACAATGCTACTCTGATCCCACAGGGTAATCTGATCTAATATGTTTCTGTATATTCCAGAATCCAATATTTCTGCTTTATTTCCTTCCTACTAAGATATTTTATGCAAGCTGTACCTTTGCCCTAATCAGTACCAGAACTTCACCAAGGTTTTTGAATTAAACCAGGGTATGTTTGAGCCATTCATCTCATCTCAGATGTTTTATTCCAAATTGCTCCAATTGTAGGCTTTTCTTTAGTATGCAACCCTGGGAACCACTGACCATAGAACTTGTCAGTAGAACTTTTAAAAGTTGCAAAATGTATCATTAAAATATTTTGACCATTTAATATATTTTACACATTAAAATACTCAAAATCAACTAAAAATATAGTATTATATGAAAAGTTTTAGAGTTATGTATATATTGAAAAGAAAATATAATTGATACTTTCAAATATCAGAACATTCTTTTGTTGTCCAAAGATAAAAGAACCATGGATTTAAATGAAAAGAACAGGAGGATATTTGCTGCAGAAACAAAATATTCTACTTAGAATTTCTAAATAAAGACAAGTTGTCATGGATAATTATAGTAGTCCATAAGGTTGTATTTGAAACGAATTGTACATGACCATTAAATCTCCCTACGAACTTTCATGATTCTATGTACCAATATTACACTTATGTGAGAACAAACTGCAAGCCTTTGACTGGAAAGACTGTAAATGGAAAATAGCCCCAGATAAATCTGGATAAATAGACCAGGTAAATTAATCAGGATAATTTATTTACTATACTTAGGACATAAGCTACTTCTTTTTCCATGAGGACTCACAAGAACAAAATCGAATTAAAAGATGGAGGAAGGACACCAGGAAGAAGGATGTGGAAGAAGAAAACTTTAAACTGTCAGAATGAAGCCACCTTCTTGACTTTATCACTGACCAAAAATAAATCATTATTGGTACAAGTTTCTGGTAGTAGCTGGCATATCAGCAGATGGACTGGGCTCTTTATCTCTCCTCATTCACACAGTGTGCTATTATCTGCAAAGAGTTTCCACTTGAGCATATTGGTTTTACATTTAGGCATTCTAACTCAAACGAATTCAAGGTCCTCCAAGCAGTATAAAGGAGATCAGAGCCTTCAGCTACTAATGTTAGTCCTTGCTTAATGGCCTTCTTCCTCCATCTTTTAATTCGATTTTGAAGAAGGTTTGTTTTTGCCATAAAGTTGTTTCTAGATCTAAGTCAGCGTGCTTGGGGCATCTGTCCATAGGATTCAACAATCATTCTCTTGTTAGTTCTCTCGGAATCAGCTACTCCTCTCCTGATCTTAGGTGGAACAATGACAGCAAGAGGATATAGTTTGTCAATTGGTGTAGGTTTGAGGCAACCTGTCACTAAGCGTACTGGTTCATTGACAGCGATATCAATTTGTTACATAGGCTACTATTAAATTCCTAAGAACTTGATAAAACCAGCCTCCTACACCTCACTGTCTACAAAGCCTATACGCTTATTTAGAGAGATATGTGTACAAAAATAAATGTTAAAAAACAGTGCAATATATAATTCTTAGTTTCAGATTGCAAACATCATTCTTCAAAAGATAAATCAAGCTGAAATCTGAAAACAATCACCAAAAGCCAGTATATAACGAAAGAAAAAATATATAATTTCAAAAACATTTATTATGGCATATACTGTTGTAGTCTAGCTGTATAACTATTTTAGATGAGAAAGTAAAACAATTTATAGAAAATATTCTCTATTATACTATTCCAAAATGTTTTACGACATTTCTGCTTGTGGCCTATATTCCATTGTCTTCTAGAGACCAGGTGGCAGCTCAGAAAATAAGAATATTCAACTAACAAATCACTAGATATCAAAATCTGAAAAGACATGAAAATGATACTGTTATTATCACTGTTCTTTTTTTACCCATTTTTAACAAAACAAGGAATATGGAAAAACCTAGCATACTCTTCCTTATAGAATAATTTATGTAGTTATTATGGGTCTAGTTTTTTAAAGGAAAATCACTTGCCCATTAGTACTTTTCAGCACAACCATTACAATAACTGGATTGTAATACTTTATTGATCCCACCCACTCCAGAATTTTATGCAGACAATTTAAAACAATGATTTAACATCCTATCAGGCATGAAGACCTGATATTATAGGAAAGCCCAAGGTTAATTCAGATGGTTAAGTCTTATTAGTTAATTCACTGACCACCTTCAGAGTATTTCAAGATATAACCCTCTCCTTACCATCATTCTTTGTCTGGATTTGTTAGATTTATTGATTGCCATGAAGTTTTCCCACTTATATATATTTATTAGCAAAGAAAGATATGCCTTAGTTATTTTGGAGAAGCATCCTTTCAAAAACATATTTAATACACTAAAAGAATGGATTGAAGAGATCTGTATGTGTGTTTGATTCAGGTAACTTTTTAATTCTAAAATGAATATATCTTCTTTATAATTAGCAGAGATGATTAAATGCAGTACCATCAACATAGTAATTAACATTCCAGACTAGAAGCCAGAAAATAAGTTCTAGTCCTCCTTTAAGGCATGACATCCAAATCGGTGAGTTTGGGCCAGTTACTCTTTTAGTGGGCAGTTGTTTGGGGATTGGAATACATTTTGTTGTTCCTTAAACAAATGTGAAATAAATTCTATAGAATCTGAAGAAATTTTTTTTTTAGTATATATTTTATTTTTATTCAGAAACATTTTGAATACAGCGTATTGTCAGGACATAACTGAAGAAATAATTTTAATGCAATTCTAATCTATATTAAGACTGGATAAAATAGTACAGTTTTTTTTTAAACAAAAGTGGACTACTGAATGAATCCAGCATGGTTAAAATCTGTCTTTTCCACCCAATGAATGCAAACTTGTGGAAACACAACGATCAGGCATTTCGAACCAAAGAATGAACTACTAGAGAAATAAGAAAAGAAAAAGAAAAGCAGAATTGTTTCCTGATAGCATTTCCATCACATGAGCAGCTGTGCCACAAACCTTCCCACCAATCATGAGAGAACACTCCAGGAGTTACTTTTGCCACCTCCGCCAGAAACCCAAGACCCATCCCGACAGCGCATGGAAGAGGAAAAAAAATAGACCTGAAACCTGATCACGTGCCTCGCCCCCTCCAATCAGCAAGGATTCTGCCTACTTCCTTCACATGGGAGAATGAGGTGAACCCAGATGATTTGACAACACACACAGAAAAAGAAACAGCTGACAAAGAGACCAGCAAGGCCTCCTGTTGTTATCTCCACAGACAGGATAAGGAAGGAAAAGGAAGCTGTTATTAGATTTAGAAACTTTTACATTCAGGAACCTCTTATACATTTATAGGTATCCAAGACGGCAACAGGGATAAAATTTATATGCGGTCAGTGAAGTGGCTGTATTTTGGGGTGGGGGGGGAGAACAAGACTCTAAAGGAACATTTTAACTAGAAGAAGCATACCTCAGTAAGCGAACTGCAGCAAGCCTAAGGATTTCTGTCACTTTTCGGAATCAGCACATCGCTAAAACAAAAATAAGCAGGACCAACGCAGAGCTTTAAACGGGTTGCTCAGAATAACGCGTAGGCGTGCAAAACACAAATAAAACTGGTTTCCTTACAGGAGCGACACCCTCAAGAGTTGTCCTAGGTGGAGGAGGAAACAATGGAGTGGAAAAAGGACGGAAGCACACGCACCACACAGGCTTCTCTCTCTCTCTCTCTCTGTTTCTTAGTCCCACCGGAGCGGGACAATCGCGGCCGCACTTTTAGCCCGTTTGCCGCAGAAAAGCTAATCCCTCCTCACGGATCTCCTCTGCGGCGCCGGACAAAAGGCAGCCAGCGGGGGAATGGCTGAAACTCAGGGCAGCAGCCCAACCACGGCCGGTCCAGGCTGGGTAGCTGAGCCGAAAAACATAGCCCTTTCGCTGTGGCGGCCGGAGGGGGAGGAGGAGGAGGAGGAGAGGATGCAAGGGCGGCGGGCTGCTGGCAGGGGGAGGCGGCGGCGGCGGCCCGACACACAGGAGAGGCGGGAGGGCGGGCGGGCGCGCAGCTTCGTGCCATATTGGGTGTTATTGTGCCATAACTGAGTGTTATTGTGATAATGCGAGGGCGGGGCCAGTTGGGGGGTGGGTTGTTTGGCTGCTGGGAAGGGCAGGGCGAGTGAGGAAGTGAAGGCAGGAGAGGCAAACGGGAAGGAGGTTTGCGCTGTGGGGGGTGGGGGGAGGGGAGTTTGGGAGAAAGAAAACAAGAGGCGCGCCGGACTGCCCGTCGCCGAGCAAAAACAGCGAGCCCGGAGAAGAAGACAGGGGATGCAAAGGGCCCTGAGACGAAGAGGAGAGGCTCTCCAAGGCCCCCGGACGCAGCTCCTTCGGCCACTGGCCTCCCCACCCCCGTCTCCAGAGCCCCGCGGAGCAGCAACAGTAGAAGCAGCCATTACCTACCAAGAAGTGACCCGCGACTCCGAGGCAGCCTGGACTGAAAGGAAAAAGCGGGCAGCCAAAGAGCCGCCTCGGCGCCGGCTACCTGCTTCGTCCCCGAGAAAGCTCCGAGCGTCGCTCTCCCCACTCAGCCAGGCAGGTCCCACTCTCCGGCCCTGGCTTGGCTCCGCCCACCGGGAGGAGGATCCCCCCCTCCCCCCTTCAACTGTGTCAGTCGTGGCCATGCTAAGCTGAGGAGGGCGGTCTCCTCTTAGCGCGAGCCACGCCCCTCCGCTGACGCGGCTCGAGCCTCGCACAAACATTGAGGCCACGTGGGGGCGGTGGTGTGTGTGTGGGGGGGGGAGGTGTTTCCTTAAAGGGCCAGAGGCTGGACCGAGAAGTCTGGGAAGGCGATGCGTTTTGCGTCGTCGGGTCTTCCCGTTCGAGTCTCTTTGTTGGGGCTTGCTCGTCGCCTGGGAAAGCCCTTGTTTTGTTCCTTTCCGTATAGAAAAATATTACTAGATTCCGTGTCACAAGGAAAGGAGGGAAGAAAGATCCATTCGGTGCAGTTTTGTTGTGGGAAAGGAGAATGAAGACATAAGGTCTTAATTAAGTGTATTCATTCTTAAACAGAAAATAAGGGCCTCAACTTAATAATGTAGTGCAATAGCTATATGTACATGTTCCATTGTTTGCTTACAAAAACAATCATGTATATTATATACTTAATTGCAATAGACTGGAGAGTTGCTGCCCTGAAAAATAAGATATTACGTCACCGTCTCAGAGGCTTTGTGTGGCTATGGATAATATCCATAATAAATTGTAAACATATAGGTAATGTAAATGGATGGGCTGTACAGTGTATCTCATGAAACAAAGCACAGACTAATGGACACAACTACCTGCTAGCAAGCAAGGAATGTAGTTGGGTTTCTGGAACAATTATATTGGCATTAGTGTTCAAAGACTTTTCTGCACACTACAAGCCTGCCTTGGAAGAGATTGCCAGTTATCTTTTCTGGAGTAGATGTGACTCCTTTGTCCACCTTTGTCATCTAAATAAACACAATCTGGAAATCAAAATGTGAACATACTGTGAGCACCCCTACATTGATAGAATTTGTGCCCGAAGCAGCAACAAGACAAAGCTCTTAGGTGGATGGGTGATCTAGAATTCTGCCATCACTTTATAAAAATAGAATTGAGGATGCTTTGGGATAACCAAATCTTCCATCCACACTTTTTTCATGGCCTGAATATGTTTACAGATAAATACATCTATGCATCTTAAATGAAAATAAGTATGTTCATGGATAACTTTTTCTCAGGCTTTTACTTTTTAACAGATCCTTGGACAGATATTGGCACAGCAGGGGAAAAAAACCTACGGGTGTAAAGTAAATTTGGAAGTTGAAAAGAAAAATTCCAGACATCAATGCCAACTTCCTTAATGTTGCCAAGAATGCTGTCATCATGAATCCACCCTGTCTACCAAATAAGAAATGTATTCATAAATGAATGGCTTATTTCTGAATAGATATTTTTAAGTTCTTCTGTTGTAAGAACCTGTGAACTTGAACAGTAGCTTTTCCCACCTCAATGCAGCTATAATGCTCACCTTTACAAGTATCCTGTTGGAAGTTAAAACCCACCCCCCTCCTAGAGAAATGAAATATCTTAGGATATATTAAAAGGCAGAATATTTCCCCTAAAAGAGAAGTAGAAATTCAGAGAGGCAGAAACTCAACCCCCCATTAAGGCTTGGGCCAGTCTATTCTACATTACAAAGTTCTACCTCCTTCAGGTAGAGTCATAATAGGAATCGCCCAAAACCCTTTCATTACATCATCACCTAGCAAGAGTCAACCAACCCTGGGACTCAAAAGACAACTTTCCCCTGCATGGCCCCATAGGAGTCTGACAACCAATCAGAACACAAGCTCAAGTTCAAAGCCACAGAGGGCATAAAACCCAGGCACTCTCAGCATCTCCCCTTTTTCGCTCAGGAGCTCCAAGGCATGATGTGATCCTGTCCACCGTTAAACCATATTTCCAAACAGCCACCATGTTTCCAGTGTCCTTTTCTCCACTTGGAACTGAACCCAGAAGGATATTTTCTTCCAACACTGAATTTTATTTAATATGACTGTTGGGCTTTCCATCAATCAGATGCAATGGTCATCTGAAATCCAGTCCCCTTTTGAAAATATGACCATTAAAAATATGGGAAGAAAAACAGTTATATCCATTTATTACAACACAATGTCTCTCTCACACACAACATCTTAGAATGTTTTATCAATTGCAGATTATTATAAAGCTTGCATCTGAATAAAATGTAATTCCAGTTCAGTTTCAGTACTAGTATTTATTCAGATTATAAAATTTATGGAAATTTAAAATTAAAAAAAAAAAGAATATACAGATTACAACTAGTCATAGATTATTACTGAGTTACCAGTTACATTGGTCAGTTTATAGTATTCTTTTATATACAGTAAAACTCTTCCTGAAAAATTTTTCAATGCAAAAAGGACTCCCATAGTTTTAAAACCACGTGAAGCACACAAAGGCAAATCAACAGCAGTAACAGCTTATAGTTGAAGATCTGGACAGCAAGTACCTATAATAAGATGACCTCTCAATCCATCCATTCTTGTAATCCATGGAAGACAACTGAAAATACAGGTAATCCTCGACTTAACAATCAAAATAGATCCCAAAATTTCTGTTGCTAAGTGAAACATTTGTTAAGTTGAGTTTTGGTCCATTTTACAACCTTTCTTGCCACAGCTGTTAAGTGAATCACTGCAGCTGTTAAATTAGTAATCCGGTTGTTAAGTGAATCTGGCTTTGCCATTGATTGCTCGTAAGAAGGTCACAAAAAGGGATCATATGGCCCCAGGACACTGCATCTGTCATAAATATGAACCAATTGCCAAGCATCCACATTTTAATCACATGACTGAGAGGATGCTGCAATGGTTGTAAGCAGTGGTGGGATTCATTTTTTTTTACTACTGGTTCTGTGGGCGTGGCTTGGTGGGCATGGCAGGGGAAGGATACTGTATAATCTCCAGTCAGAGGTGGTATTTGCTGGTTTTCCAAACTACTCAAAATTTCCGCTACCAGTTATCCAGAACTGGTCAGAACCTGCTGAATACCACCTCTGGTTGTAAGAGTGAAAAACGGTCATAAGTCAATTTTTTTAGGGATATTGTAACTTCAAATGGTCACCAAACGAACTGTTGTAAGTCAAGGACTACCTGTTGTCAGTATAAGATTTGGTTAACCAAAACCAAATAGTTGATATAAGTAAACTTAATTCCCTTAAATATGAGCAGGAACTACAGTCCCATAAAGAAAAATTGTAGAACAGAATATATTTAACCTTGAGTGATGGGGATATGATAACACTCATCAAGTACCTGATAGAGTGCCACAAAATCAGTTTTACTCTTGCCTTTTGGTATATAACACAGTACAGATTTTGTCAGGGAAAACTTTCTAATAACACTTTGACAGTGAAAGCAATTACTGAGAATGCTTCCATTGCTGGATGCATTCAAACAGAGGATGGGCAGCCATCTTTCAGGATCTTACAAACTTAGTTTTAAATGGTCTTTGCTAACTCTGAATCTTCTTGGACTCCTTGCAAGCAAAAGAAATGAGGTTTGACTGGAACTGTTTCTTAGAGAGAGTGAATATTGTTGGCAGAAAGCTGGTATTCCATGCTCATTCAGCAGTCTAGAGTTGACAGTCTAGACAAAGAATTGTTTTAGTTCATTGCAGCAAAACCAGAGCCTGAGAGCTTAAGGGAAAACTCAGTAACACCGCAAAACATAGAAAAGGCCTTAGATTCAATCCCTGTAGCTTCCAATTGGGTTGGAATAAATTGTACTTTAAAATCCCATCGATTTAAGGCCTGCAGACGGTACTAACTCAATTATCTGTTTCAACATTAAACAGCTTATTCACATCATTTCCATATGTTTGTTCTTATCAATAAAGGATAATATTTGTAGCTCAGTGTTGAAATATAGGGTCCTTGGTGCTCTTTGAGCTTGGTTGTTTTCTCAGATATTTCTTACCTAGGTAGCATCTTCAGTGCTAGTCCTGATGATGTTAGCACTAATGATGATACTTAATTTTGGTAATAAAATGTCTGCAAGAAAACAACCAAACTCAGAGAGAACCAAGGACTCCTCATTTATTCTTATATCAATTAATTCATCCTTAGCACATATTGATAAATAATTTTGGAATTCTCTTACTATTTTGAAAATGAATTACATATTTCTTTTACTTTTTCCTTACTGTATATTTATTTAACCTATTCTGGCAAAATATAAGAGTTATTTCTTCTGAAATGGAATCATGAAACCTGAGAAATGTGTGCTCTATGTGACTAAAAGCAAATATAATTGGATGGAGATAAAGTTGCATTTAACTGATATGACTGAACCTGGGTTATATTGTGCCTTTTGTGCTTAATATATATATAGAGAGAGATAATGTGGAATCTCCAGCTAGACTGGAGGGAGAGATCAAGAGGGAGATTCTTGTAATATAATTGACTAGCAATAATTTACTATTGAGACTTCACCAGAGGTTCTGATTGCTTTTTCCTGACGGATAAGATGTTCTTTCCTTTTTTGCCTAAATTGGCTGATAGATATGGAAGTTAAAATAATACATTGCTCAGAAAATATAAAAACTAAATTGATTCTGCCTAGTGTGGGATAGTTTTCACAGATACCAATGAAAATGTTAAGAAACAGAGGGAACAGCTGATGGGATATAAAAAGCACAGAGAACAATGTTACAACTATAATATGTAATTAAATTCTATATAATAGATGATTACATTCTTATTTACGAACACATCTTGGCAATGAGTTGCTGAGGTTAGATTACCAGCAATGCAAGCTGGAAATCTCAGAAAAACCTATTTAATTTTCCTGTTTTCTCCCTTCACTATCCCACCAGTTTCAGTTATATTTATTGGTAGAGCTGGAGACTAAACTTTGCATGATAGCATTGTTTGCATTTTAATAAAGACAATTATTTTTTTGTTCATGAAAAAAATAAGAAGCATAGCCATCAAGTCTCAAAGGTTTTTTTTTTTCAAAAAAAAAAAAGCAACTGAACTGTTGTTTTGTTTTGTTTTTGCTTGAAGATGAAGAAGAAGGCCCTCATCCTCAGAAATTCCCCTTTCTAAGGAGTCTGCTTCTGACAGGGGCTCGCTGTCATGTATTGATCCTGATTTAATCTCTTCCATTTGATCAGTTTGATCCACTTCCTCCTCCTCCTCCTCCTCCTCAGTCGGCCCTTGGAGAGGGACTTCCCTTTATAAAAGTACCTGGGTACAGTGCTGCTCCGACCTGGTCAACGACCTCAGTGATTGGGAATCATAATCGGCAATCACAGGATGTTCCCTGGTCATAACCGTGTGTTGAAGACCTGCTGCGATTCCCTGGCGGATTGCCAGCTCCATCTAGGCCTTCATCCTCTCTGGAACTTCCTCTGGAAGAATGTCGTCCTGACGACCTGCAGCCGTCGGAGTGAATGTAGCTTCGGGAGCCCTTCACGTGGTCAGTGTCCCAGGTACTTGGGCCTGTTGGCCTTGGGGAGCCAAGCTGCGCCTGGATGAGAGGGAGAGATCTAGGGGAGGAGGAGGGTGAGAAGAGGTAGACGGACCTGGACTGGAGGAGGGAAAGTCCTGTGAGACGTTGTGCGCCTCCCGTGTGCACTTATCTATCTGTTTTTGTAAAGCTTTATGGCGCCTGATGGCATCCCTTTCTGAAGTTTTAGAATTTCCTTTAGCCTGCTTAGGTTTGTGCTGAGATTTGGCTTTGACCACCCAGGGGTCTGATCTAAGGAAAGACCGGTTGCCCTGATGATGTTTTTATTGCCCCCTTTCCTCTTTTTGTTTTTTGAATAATACCTATCTATAATGAGTCATATCTCAGTAATAATATTTTATTGATATTAAAATATTATATCAAATAGAAAATAATAACAATTATTATTATTATTATTATTATTATTATTATTATTATTATTACTGTTGTTGTTGTTGTTGTATTATATAACCACTAATATGTATGTATGTATGTATGTATGTATGTATGGCATTCAGCTTTGTTCAGGTATTTTCCTACGTCATTGTAGTTGTGCTTTTAAAGTTGTAGCAACGTTTCGGCAGAATCTCATCTGCCATCATCAGGCTTCTGTATAGTGTACATCTGTGAGTCAGACTTTTACAGACTATAGTAAGTACCCGCGAAAATTTAAGAAAACACACATATATATATGTGTGTGTGTGTGTGTGTGTGTGTGTGTGTATGTATATGTATATATATATATAAATATGGATCTTTGGTTGTTCGGGTTTTCTCCCGCGTAAGATTCGAAGTATCTAGGCAACGTTTCGATGAAGTCTCATTCATCATCTTCAGGCTTCTGTCTCCGGCTCTGTGCTTCTCAGAGTGATGTGAGATCTCATCGTCTAAGCATTTTGTTCTGGAGATGAGTGTCTTGGCTACGGAATTGATCTGTGCTGGGTGGTGGTGTGAGAGTGCATGTAGATAGCGGTTTGTATGTGTTTTCTTCTGGTAGATGGTGTGTCCTAGGGAGCCATTGGATCTTTTGTATACCAAGACATCTAGGAAGGGAAGTTGATTGTTGGCTTCTGTTTCCATGGTGAATTGTATTTTGGGGTGTAGGCTTTTGAGGTGTGTGAGGAAGTTGTTCAGTTTTTCTTTCCCGTGTGGCCAGATTATGAAGGTGTCATCTACGTATCTGAGCCAGAGTTTGGGTTTGTGGTCGTATTTTTCTAGAGCTTGTGTTTCAAAGTGTTCCATGTAGAGGTTTGCGATGACAGGTGAGAGGGGTGATCCCATGGGTGCTCCTTCTATTTGTTTGTATTTTTGTCCATTGTAGGTGAAGTATGTATTGGATAGGCAGTGGTTGGTCAGATCTAGGATTTGCTTGGGGGGGTTGTATTTGTTTTGGATGGCTGTCAAGGCTTCTTTTATTGGCACTTGGGTGAAGAGGGATATGACATCGAAGCTTACTAGTAGGTCGCTAGGTTGTAAGTTTTGTTTCTTTATGATCTCGACAGAGAACAAGAAAACGGCAAAGCCCTCCTCCCATATATAAAAGGCACTACAGACAAAATCAGCAAGATCCTCCAAAAACACAACATCAAAACAGCATTCTGCACAAACAGAAAAATATCCACCATCCTAAGAAACCCCAAAGACAAAATCGAATTAGAAAACCAAGGAGTATACGAAATCCCCTGCACTGCCTGCCCTACCACATACATTGGACAAACTAACAGAAGAATAAGTGCACGCATTGAAGAACATAAGAACTCAATCAAAAAAGAAGAAATGACCTCTTCCCTGGTCCAACACCTCAAAGCCACAGGACATGAAATTGATTTTAAAAATATCAGAACTATCGCCAAAACCGAACACTTCAACAGCAGAATAATCAGAGAAGCCATAGAGATAGAAAAACGCCCACACAGCATGAACAAACGAGATGACACCTCCCGCCTTCCAGCCATTTGGAAACCCGCCCTCATGAACAGACGAGTACCTAACATGAAGAAGGACACCAGACCCACACCCATGAGAGCCACACAAGATGCCACCACCACACTTCCATGTAGAAAACAGACTCATACCCACTCAGAAGATGAGACACGACTATGGACCAGAAGCTGCACTGCAGCTGCATCACTACTCACTTCAAACCCCTCCGAGCCATACATGAAGCAAACCGACACCCACTATGAAGATGCAGCACGACCACGAACTCGAAGCCAAACAGCAAGATCACAGCTCACCAACTCAAATCCCCCAGCAACTAAGACTAACCTGAGCACAACCAAGCCCCCACCTGAACAGAACACGCCTCCAACCAATCAGAACACGGCCAACCCCCCAACCAATCAGAACACAGCCAAACCCCCTACCAATGAGAACACACCCCCACCCAATCAGAACACAGCCAAGCCCCCACCCAATCAAGTCCCACCCCCACTAGCAGTTAAAAGGAAGAAGCAGCTGCAATCTCACATCACTCTGAGAAGCACAGAGCCGGAGACAGAAGCCTGAAGATGATGAATGAGACTTCATCGAAACGTTGCCTAGATACTTCGAATCTTACGCGGGAGAAAACCCGAACAACCAAAGATCCATATATATATATATATCAATATGTATATGAATATTAATTAAGTGGCATGATGTTAAGTGCTGAGAAACCAAACAGCCAAATTGAGAATGCCTAAAGGCCCAGATTGATAAGGGTAAAGGCCTTCAACAGCTTCCCTGCACAGGCGGACACAGGCCTAGGTGCTCGCTGTTGTGCTGCTGGGTTGATTGGGCTGTGAGGGTTAAGCCAACAATTTAACTGTAAGAATAGCCTCGAATGTAGAAAAAAAACAAGATAAGGATATAATAGTCCCCAGTGTTCCTGAAGGGAACCTCTGCTCGGGACAGAGTTACCTCACACAGCATGAAATGGAATACAGGCACGCGGCGACGAGGTCTTGTAAGAAAAGATGGCCTCTGGCTGTTAATCTTTTGGCACACTCCCCAACAGCAAACTCCCGCCGTATGAAGGAATAGCCTCCGATGGCTTTTCCTATAAGGCTAAATGGCAGGGAAGGGTGGAAGGCACTAAGCGTTTGAATCCTCCACCCCAAGTGGCGTTCAGAGTGGGAAGGAAAGCGATAAGAGTCTCTTGTGAGCAAAGAGCTCACGCCACTGTTCGGGTAAAAGAAACTCTGCAGCAATCTGTCAGAATGGCAGGGGTAGAAAGATTGGTTGTGGGGAGGGGGCGCAGAGCTGCGCCAAAGCCTCCCGCCACTTTGGGATGCGAATTGGCGCTTCCCTGTAATGCGAGCGATCTCTGTAATGTGAGCGAACGTCGAGAGATTGCAATGCGATTAGAAGGCTAAAGGATTCTAAAGACAAGCTGATTAACTTTCAAACCTGCTAGCAAGGAAAGAATTTTTCCTGTTCCGGTCAAGGAAGAATCACAAGCACTGCCTATGTCTCACGTGGCTGAGTACCTTTGGGACAACTATGACTGAATGATTGGAATCTCTGCCATAGACACATAGCCATCAAGTTTCTTAATGGGACTTCTCTTCAATTTACAACAACATAGTGCAGTAAGTGGTGGAACAATGTATAAAACTTATTTCTTTCTTTTATGCCATGTAGCTACCAAGGCAAGTAAAATATTATTCATGACATCCCTTGAATGGTCATCTCATTGAAACTTCCAGTGATTTTTTTTGTCTTCTGCAGCCATATTTTTAAAGATACAGTTAAGAAAGCCCTTGATTTCACTATGATTTAAACATTGGGATTTAGTGTTGGAGGTTTTGATGGATAGGAAGGAGCTGTTCTCATATCAGATATGCATAAGATATTTGATAGAGTAAGATTACTACAGTATATCATTTTAAGCACTCTCATTTTTATTTTAATTCAATCTCTTCTCTGGTTTGATGTAGAAATCAACTGATATATACTCCTTGCTAGAAGAGGAATGGGGAAGTATGATTCTGTTTGATTATTTTTCTGGACTGATTGTTGACTTTTGTTATCATCAAGTTGGATAGCTTTCTAAATAGGTTATCTTTACCCAGGGCTGGGTTTTTGTATTTCAATGAATTTCTGTAGCATTGTAATATAATGCATGGCTTTCTTCATTTATTTATATTTACTAATCTAATTTATATGCCTGCCTTTCTATCTAAGAACAATCAGATGTTTATATTAAGACATAAAAACCAGCTGAGGCTTAATGACAACACAAAACCATGACAAAAATTCACCTGAACCAGAGATTGCATACTAATATCCTGATTCCAATGCCTCGAGAAAGAGCCAGCTCTTTCCACTTTGTAAAAGGACAATGGATTGTATATTTCAGAGTGGTTGTGGACAGTTGGTTCACAAGGTAGTGCCTTAACAAAGAAAACATACTTGTGGCAACCCACTAAATGACATTGTTTTATCAGTGGCATCCAGATCATAACCACTTTGCCCCCATCTGTTGGGGAAGTCAAAAACCACCAGAGCAAGGCATTCCCCTAACTAACCTGGTTCCATGCCATGTAGGACTTTAATGGTGGCAGTCAGCACCTTAAATTGCACGCAGAAACCTGGTGAAACCCTATGTAGTTCATAAGGCAGTAGAGTTACATTGGCCTATTGTAGTGTACATTAATTACACATGCCACTACGGTTCTTTCTGGACCAGTCAAAGCTTCCAAATGCTCTAAGGGCCACCCCACAAAGAACACATTGCAACAGTCCAATTGGGAGATATGAGGCATGAATGTCTGTGAGGAATGGGCATAATTGCCCACAAGATATATATGTAAAAAAAGTTTTCCTGGCCATGGCTTCTACTGGCTTCTCAAGCAGGACTTATGAGTACAAAAGAACCTCCAGACAGTGCACAGACTTTGAGTGGGAGAGTGAACCCCACTCACAGATAATGATGGAAATCAGTAGGTCGGGGGTGGGGGAGGACACGACTAAAACCCACACGGAGAAGATGCAGTTTTCAATCTGTGGCATCTCCAGTTAAAAAAAAAAATGAATAATGATAAAGCACTCCATCTGAGGTCCTGGACAGCCAAAGCAAATAATGTTGTTTTAAGAAAGCAGGTCTCCTGAGAAAAGCATTTAGCAGCTTCATTTGATTTATCAGTTTTGGCCAGCCCTTCTGGCAACATCCATTACTGAATCCATTACTGAGGGAGGGTGAATAAAGTATTAGAGGTTGTTGCCTCAAGCCCAGTTTTCTATTGCTAAACCTAGATATGATGGCATGTGCTTTCTGACTGAAGTCACACACTTTGTGGAAATATTATCAGAATTTTTGTAAATCTCTTTGAAATCCTGACACACATTCCACCTAAAGAGGAACAAAGAGTGCTTTTAATTTTGTCTCAGTTGTGTTTCTGTTGAAATCCAAGATCCATCTTTTTTCAGATTTATGGGGCAGTTTAGCACTTCTGTACATTGGATCTTTTTCAGGGAAAATGCTAGAGATGGGATTAAAATTTTCAGTCATTCTTTTTCTTTCTCCATCTTTCTTCTCTGAAGTTTACTGCTTTGGACTGTAAGCAAAAGCGTCAACAGGTTCACAGTTTTCCAAACTTTTGCAACAATAACCTTAAAAGCAGGGGTGGGCTGCAACCAGTTTAACAACAGTTTCTGTGAACGTGTGCTTTGCACACGCATGCAGCATTCAATAAGCACCAATATGAACCTCTTCAGCTCACCTTCTAGCCTTCCCCGGTAAGTAGAACAGCTGAGATGCAGTAATCCATTTTGGCGCACGAGTCAGCTGAGCTGCAAAAGAAAGAAATGTAAGACAGGATACCGCAGGGGCGGGTGGGCGGGGCCAACTGATCGTCATTCGTGAGGGTTCACTAGAACCGGTCCAAATCTGCAGCAGCCCACTGCTGCCTAAAAGGGGGTTTTCTCTAGTAAATACAAATTTATCTCTGCTAAAATGGTCTCGTGTGTAACTCTCCTTTTGCTCGATAAGAGTCATATCATAGAAGGTATTAAAATCTTTTGTTAAAAACAAACACACATTAAAAAGCTAGGCATAGCATAAGACATAACTAGTATTTAAAATAACTACAGAGATCTTGCCTGACAGAACTAGGGAAAGCACTGTGTTGGGATAGATGCAGGGGTGGGATTCTGTCGGTTCAGACCGGTTTTATAGAATCGGTTGTTATGATTATGTGCAGTTTGGAGAACTAGCAAATTGTGCCCCTGGCTGGCCCCACCCCTCTCCTCCTGCCCCTCCCCTCTCCACCCAGTCAGTCCTTATCGTGCATGCTCAACAGTGCGTCCATGCCTGACATCGCTGACTGCATTCTCCCCTGCCCAGTCATTCCTTAAAGTATTTCTTTTTTCCCCTCCTGACGATCAGCTGTTCTGATGATCAGCTGTGCTGGGATCCCCCCTCACTGTCTTATTGCTTCACCCAGGAGATTTCTCTGAGGCCCAGGAGGCAAAAAGAGGCATGCAGCGGGGGGTGCTCCATTTTTGCCTTCCTGGGCCCCAGGGAAGCCGCCTGGGAGCAAAAATGCCCCCCCCAGGAGGCTTCCCTGACATCCAGGAGGCAAAAAAATCAGGAGCGGGGGTGCTGCAAATAAAGAAGCCATGCCCACCCAGTCACATGGCCATACCCACCTAGCCACGCCCACAGAACTGGTTGTTAAAAAATTTGAATCCCACCCCTGGATAGATGGATTGATATTTTTTCTTTAAAAAAAAGTATACTGATGCCATCTGTTTGAAACTATGCCCCAAATCCACATTCTACTGTGCACGATCATCTGCATCAATTAACAGCACAACATTTAAAAAGTTACACTTCAAGCATGTTACGTAGAGTATTTACTATGCCCCAAATCCACATTCTACTGTGCACGATCATCTGCATCAATTAACAGCACAACATTTAAAAAGTTACACTTCAAGCATGTTACGTAGAGTATTTCTTATTATCTTTAGCTGTCTTATATTTCTTGGGGTGTGACTGTTTCTATCACACTGCTTCCACTGTTCTCCTTATATTCTTGGATAAAGCAAGCAAACCCAAGCCACAGTTTTTCTGCAAGCAAGCAGTTCTCTCCAAATCACACCTGCACTCACAATAATTAAATAGATGCCGCAGCCGACAGATAGGCAGCCCTCCTCAGCAAGAGGCTGCTGTGTGGTAGATACAACTTCTATCACATCCCTGTAGGCAGAGATTTAGCAAATGAAATTGATCTCTTGTCTAATTATTTTTAGAACTTTATTAAGGGCCTTCTTAGTGCTAAGCTAGAGGATTTTCTCTTTTTGAACTAATCCTATCTCCTTTTGATTCAGTTAATATTCACATAGTTTTAATGTTAAGATTTAATCAAAGCACTGAATACAAACAGTCAAGATACATTTGTACCAAACAATTTTAATGATTAAACCTTCCTTGGAGAGTCAAACAACTGATGGAGAGAATCTGCATAGTCATATTTCTGCTTGCATGAGCTGGAAAACCAAATAGGATGATTAACAGCTTTGGAAATAACCAATAGGATAAACTATTAGCAACCTATGGTTAAACCAAGAGCAGGATTGTCAAGTATTATTTTGGAAGCAAATCTGACAAATGATTATGAGCAACTAAGAGAAGACTTCTTGTTCCTTTTCCTCTGATACAAAGTTTCAACTCATCTTTCCATTCCAGTTGCACTGTCCTTAATTTAGTATTTCTGGCCAAGAGCCATACTTCAATACTTTCCCAGTGTCACAACTAGGGAATGATGAAAAGTCTACGGGGCCATGTAATACACATAGAAAGGGATAAGGTTTTATAGAATAAGAGAATACAGAATTGGAAGGCACCTAGGAGGTCTTCTAGTCTAACCTCCCATTCAAGCAGGAAACCCTATACCATTTCAGATGAATGGTTGTCCAAGCTCTTCTTAAAAACCTCCATCTCTTGAGCACCCACAATTTCTGTAGGCAATTCCTTGCACTGATTAATTTTCTGTCAGGAAATTTCTCCTTAGTTCTAGGTTGGTAGTCTCCTTGATTAGTTTCCATCCATTGCTTCGTATCCAGTATTCTTACGTGCTTTGGAGAATAGCTTGACTCCCTCTTCTTTGTGGCAACCGCTTAGACATTGGAACATTGCTATCATGTCATTCCTAGTCCTTCTTTTCATTAAACCAGACATACCCAATTCCTACAACAGTTCTTCGTAAGTTATTGCTCTTCTCTGTAGTCTTTCTAGAGTCTTTTTTATATCATGGTGATGAAAACTGGATTCCAAGCATGGCCTTACCAAGGCATTATAACCAAGGCAAGATAAACAACATAATCTTGATTCTATCCCTCTGTTAATGCAGCCTTGGACTGTGTTGGCTTTTTGGGCAGCTGCAGCACACTGCTGACTCATACTTAAGTGATTGTTATTAGGCCACTTAGATATCTCTCATAGTTTCTGCTATTGAGCAAGGTATCACCTATTCCCGTGATGGCGAACCTATGGCATGTGTGCCACAAATGGCACGCAGAGCCATTTGTGCTGGCACACGAGCTGCAGGCAAACTTACCTCACTGCGCATGCGCACGCCTCACAGTTGATTTTTGGGGGGTTGGTTTGAGGCCTCTTTCGGCCTCCCAGAGGCTTGGAAAAAGCCTCTGCAAGGCTTCTCAGGCTTAATTATAGGCCCGTTTCATCACTTCCTGTAATACCAGAAGTGACGAAACGGGGATATAATTCAGCCTGAAAGGCCTTGCAGAGACTTTTTCCAAGCCTCTGGGAGGCCGAAAAAGGCCTCAAACCAGTCAAAAGATCAGCTGTGAGGCGCACTGCAGGTAAAGGGGTGGGGGTGGGGGAATTGTGCATGCATGTGCAGGGGGCATGGGGAGTGGGGTGCACATTGCATTCTAGGTGTTGACACATGAGTGCGGGCGCGCTGGCGTGCTTGCAATTTTTGGTACAGGAGCCCCAAAAGGTTAGCTATTACTGACTTATTATATAGATGTACATTGATTTTTCTTGCCTAAATTTAGAACCTTACTTTTCTCACCGTTAAAATTCATTTTGTCAGATAGGACCCAAGGTTCAAGTCTGCCAAGATTCTTCTGTATTTTGAGCCTATCTTCTGGAGTGTTGAATATTCCTGCAAGCTTGGTCTCATCTGCATTTTTTTCCTTTGTGAATTAGTGGGTGGGAGCTCTGACCTTTTTCAAAAATCTACATTTTAAGATTTAAGTGAGAATTCTTGTGGATTTTCAACCTCAAGGGATGGCAAAACATTATTTGTAAATTTTTGGAAATGCATTCAGAAGGGGTTTGGGCACCATGGGGACTAACTGATATCCTGGAACTGCATACCACCTATCACTGGTTCATACTGAAGTTTTTCTAATTTTGTAACTTAGTTGCATAGCTTTATCTCCTAGATGTATTAGATCAGGGGTGTTAAACTTGTGTCATCATGTTTTCCCCTTCACTAAACCAGGCGTGGGCATGGCCAGTATGTGACATATTCGGCTCGTGGCCCACAGGTTTGACAGCCCTGTACTAGATCTTTTTGCTAACAGATTTTGTACTCAAATGTATTTCTTAAAATGTGGTCTGAAGGACCTGCAAACTCAAAATTATTTGACAAATACTGAAGGTATTTGCAAAAATATAATGCCATTCTTCTCATTTTTATTTTTATTTGTTAAAAATTAGAACTTTTTCATGAAAAAAATATTTATGTTAATACGTTATTGTTACTTTTGCCTGATACTATATTTTACAAATGCATGAATTTTAATATATATATATATATATATATATACACACACACACACACACACACACACACACACACACACATATACATACATATATATATTATTTTTATTTCTTTAAAAATTAATTTCTAATATAGTAAACTTTGTCTCTTTCACAATTTTTAAAAGTGGGAAGGGGTCCTGACAGAAAAATACTGAAGAAACACTGCTGTAAAATGAAATGTCAAAACATTGTTTGATTGTTTGTTTATTAAATACATCTGCTACCACTCTCACCGTTAGTTTTTTTTTTTCTTCAATTTATCTTAATCTATCACCCAAGAACTTCCCTGATGAACTCCCTCTATATATTAATCAGGTTCCTCCCTACTAGCTTTTCATGCTAAACTAAAGCGAGACAAGAAGATTCTTCAGATGCAATTTACACCCTTGCATCTCTGCTTATAATTGATTTTAATTGTGGGATCTGATAGATGGACACAGTGTCAAAAATAAGTTAATCCTTAAGATGGTATTATACAGGAAAATAATAATAATACAATTGTCTCTTGAGAAGCAATTTAGTTTAGTCCTAATGCTCATTTAGTCATTTGATAAGGCTTTGTGTATGTATGTATGTAGTTAATTCTAGCGGTAGGACTGATAGCTCAGTACCTCCCTCTGCTGTTCAAAACAAAAAGAACAAATGAACGGGTGGGGAAAACTTTACAAGGAAGACTAGAAAGGAAAATTGTAAATACTGTACAGAAAATTCTGGGAGTACCAAGCTCCCCAGTGTGGTAAGCTAAAGTTCTCATTTCAGATAAAATAACTTTTGGAGATTTCCCTCTTCCCAATTAATACACCCAGGTCCCATATACTTTTGTACAACATAAAAAAAAATCATTTTATGATCCTGTAATCTCTAAATTCAGGGTAGAATCAGGACGATTGGATGGAGCTGAGTGTTTACTGGTCAGATGCCCTTACTGATGCCACACAGAGTTCACAGCAGAGTTCTTTCTGCCTTAGGAGAGAGATATTTACTGTTACTTTCAACCTTCTGAGTGGGAGGCAAGCATCTTCACCACAAGGCTACCACACTGCTCGCTTTTGTACATCATGCTGCATGCAAAACCCAATGTAGCCCTGTAGTTGATAGAATTTGCACAAAATTAAGTGTTTTGAAGAGAATCATTTCCTTTATCTCAAAAACTATGAGTCCATCCATCTGCCTGTTTAAAACAGTGTCCCACTGTCCCAGTTACATTTCTCCTCTTAGCAGTAAAATCCCTATATAGTTATCCATCCTTGCATTTTGAATTTTTCCTTCTATTCAGTTAAATGCTGAAGGCACTTTGTCATGAAACCAGTATAAAAGACAAGTAAAATTAAATGAACCTAGTGCAATACAATAAGGCAGAAAAATCCTCTAAGTAACAGTAGCAATAGACTTAGACATATATACTGCTCCATAATGCTTTACAGTTCTCTCTAAGCTATTTATAGAGTCAGCATATTGCCCCCAACAATCTTGGCCTCATTTTACTGACCTGGGAAGGATGGAAGGCTAAGTAAACTATGAGCCGTCAAGATCGAACTCCTGATTGTGAGCAGAGATTGCCTGTAACACTGAATTCTAATAACTGCACCATCCCAGCTCGAAAAAGAACTCTTGTACTTCTAGAAGTGTTGTACTATCATGTACTAGATTTGTACTAAATTGTACTTACTTCCAATTTGCTAAACAACCCAAAAGTTATGTACCATCAAAGCTTAATTCTAATATTGAGATAAACTGAAATGAAAAATATGTATTATGGTTTGGAATGATATGTAAATGCAGCCATACATTATTCTGTTCTTAACTCAACTATAGTAGTTTTATTTTAAAAAAGTATAAATATTGTACCTTGGCACAAGTTGGAAAAGTAGAGATAGGAGCTAGGGTACGGCAGAAATGGTTATCTTCGGAACAAGATTGCTTTGGAAGCAACATGGCAATTTAAAAAATCCCAATCTTTTTGCTCTGTTAAAAAGCAATGCACAAATTATTTAATTGTCACTGAATTTCTTTTTCAGAGAGCCAGAATATTCTTTTATGAGACTTAAGATGGGTTCCCCAAGTAATGTGCCTGAACTTTGAAGCAATTCTCTATGTGGTACATATCCATTACACAAATTAAAAGAAAGGAAACATGTTTCTAGGTGTTAAATTGAATGTGATCATGAAGAAATACCTCTGCAGAATATGTTGGGGTGCTCTAAAACAGGGCTCTTCAAACTTGACAGTTTTAAGACTTATGGACTTCAACTCCCAGAATTCCTCTTCCAGTTATGTTAGCTCAGGAATTCTGGGAGTTGAAGTCCACAAGTCTTAAACTTGCAAGTTTGAAGACCAGTTGCTCTAAAACAAGTGGGATAGAGAAATAAAGGCTAGTATGAGAACACCTAAATATTTCCCACTCATAAAGTGGGATAACAACACTACAATAGACTGTTCTATAATTCTCATATGATTTCTTTTCTCATATATTCCATACAAGGAGGCATATATAGCATTAATCCAACCAAGACACATCTCTGAAAGCTGGGATCAGTCCAGATGAGTTGCTAAGGTTCTTAAACACCAAATAGTAGATAGCTGAAACTCTGCCAAAGACACAGGATATAGCATCAAGAAATGGTTTAGGGACATTTTTAATCTTTTAAGACTATGGGACCGATGTGCCTATTTCTAATTATAACTGTATTGTAAAGCCTCTTCCTTAACTGAAAGTATCTTACCATTAAGTAAATATAGATATGGGGGGTGGGGGGTGGAATTGCTTTAAGGAAGCAATTTTCTACTTTCATCAAAGTAAGAGTCTCAGATAAAAGATAATTTCCTAAAGTTGGAGCAAAAATTGTTGATGAAATCAGATTCTTTCAGGATGGCACTTTTGTAAAGCTGTACTGTTTGTTTGTTTTTTCACAACTTTTCCAATAATGCAACACAGTTGCTCAGCATCAAAATACCAGGTATTCCAAAACAATTTTCCAAGACTCATCATGATGATCAGTTCAATAGAGAAAAACTATATTTGCTCTTCAGTACTATCCCCAAATTAATCTTTGGAAGAGAGTTTGTGAAAGTTATTGTTGTTATTTTGAGATTAAATCCATTGGTGGGTAACATTAATATCAAGACTTTCAGTTCAGGAAGGGCAAGAATCTCCATTTTGTTACTACTTGCCACCCAAAGGAAGCCAGAAAAATATGGAATAAAAAGCTGCTAAATAGAATCTGAACTAACTAAATACAGTGGCAATATTGTTCAAATCTTAATGATTATGCTAATCATTGATAGCAGTAGATGACTTTTTAATACCTGCACTTGTTACAGTTTATCATGCTCACAACAGATAATCCAAAGATGGAGAGGATAAAGATAAATTTATGCAGTAAAAATACACAGCAGTTCTGCAAGATAGAAAGGTTATAGTGCCAGTGTGGAAGTTCATATCTAGAGAAATAGGTTCTGGATGGGGTTAGCAGTGGTAAGTAAAGTATAGATTTTTGGATGTTGCAGAACCACAGTCCTTATAATCCCTCACCTCTTGTGAGCTAACTAAAGCTGATAACAATGAGACCACTAATTTCAGAAGGGATACATATTATCTGTCCTTTTCATAGGGTTTATGTCTACTGTGTTGCATGCCTAGAGAATATTGAGGACTAGGCTAGAGTAAACCATTGAAGCAAATGGGTGATAACTGGGAATTTCTAAAATTGCAATATATTGTGTAGCAAATAACTCCATATTTATGGAGATCTTTAGTCATCCAGGTTACGGTGGCCTGACTGAAGAAGCTTCTTGGATGAAAAGCAAAACGTCTTCAAGGAAAAAAACCAAAATCCAGTTGCCTTTTGAAAAAGCACATTTGTGACAAATAGTTCGATGTTTTAAAATCAGAGCAGGACAGACAGATTGAATAGATATTAGCAAAGAGAAAAGAGGATGTCATAAGAAAGATGTGCAAAATTTGGAACGAGGATATTTGTGAAGGTTCTTCCATAGATTCTAAAATAACCTGATTCAAAGCAAACAGTAAGATAATATTTATTTATATCAACTAAAATGAACACGTTTTTCTTAGGATATTTTGGTTGGCCTGAAATGACGGAACAGTTGTTTATTTGATGCCTTTTTTTCCTCTTTTGCAAATTAATTCTTTCACCAGGAGGGGGAGTGTGTCTTCCATTAAATGGTCTGGTGGTATAGGAGAAGAGTTATGATGAAGAGTTCAATTTGCTCTAACCAGTATTCATGTTTGAGCGTTTGAGTGGAAAACATTGGGGAAATTCCACAAAGGAGAGATGGGGAAAAGCTCATGAACTTCTCTCTCCTCTGTCTGATGTATTCTCTTCATTTGTGACTTCATTTGTGTGTACAAATTAAAAAATTTGATCAAGGAATAATGGCAAGCATGTTTATTTGGTTTAGATATATTTTCTCTGCGATCAAACTCTTAAAGACAATGATAAAGAAAGAGCTTTGCTGATACCCTGATGTGGGTGTTGGATTCTTAGAAACAGTGAGATTCAATCTGTTTATTATCTTAGTGGCAAGGAACGTAATTGCTATGTGTCACCTAACAATATTTAGAACGAAGCACGGGTAGGGAGTGGGCTGTCATCCTTCCTGACTGGCTTTTTGAAGAATGCCAGTGCTTTTTTTAATCCCAGTGCCTCTGGGTGCCATTGCCAAGAGCTTTTGATGGGCACAGCTTCTGCGTCTTCTGCTCCTGCTTCTTGCCATATCCCTGAGAGGGAGCCTGAGAGCCCGAGAAATACCTCCATCTTTTGCAGGGAGCATGAGAGTCAGGGTGTAGCCATTTATCATCTGCAGGTAGTGAAATATTGGGAGTCATACTCTGCTCAAAATGTGCAAAAACAATAACCATAAGTTCTGGAACAAGCTAGACTGAACCAGCTTGACAATGCCCCTGTCAACATTTCAAACGTTAATGGAGTGGCTAAAGAAGGATTAAATCATAACTGTGCTGGTTTTAACAGCCTAATGCAAGTGAGTCATCACCATTGTTTTATGTGTAGTTTTCAAGGTATGTCTCACATTTATCCTCCCTTTATAGAGTTCCACTAGTCTGTAAAGAAATGTGTTGGGGAGACCGGAAAAAAAATGTCAGAACTGTGAGGTACTAATAATATCAAAGTCATTTAACTCTCCATTATAATGTTCTAAGTTGGGCTCATATATTGGGCTAAGCCCCACTGCAATTTATTTGGTTCTTCTTTAGCTCAACCAACAGTTTTGATTTGCAAACTCTGGTTTATGTTAGGCATCTCATAAAGTAAGAATCACAGGAGAAATGCCTATTTACAAAATGCTACCGTACAACCTCCCCACCCCTTTTTTAAAAAAATTAAGGCCATATTACCACATCATTGACAATGACAGTGATGATCTATGCTGGACAATAAGTTCACGTTAAGGAGTGAAAGAGAGTTTACATGAACATTCATCCTCCAATTCTTAATTCCTAGTAGTAAGTATCTTTTTCAGTCAAGGAACATACTTGAATTTCCAGTCAACATAGCTTTTTGTCTTACTGGCAGCATAGTAAGCAAATTGTAGCCCAACAACTATGAGAAACCAGGGAGGATTGTAACACAGCAACTAAAATTACTATTTGTTTCATTTATACAAAAACTGTTGTTTCTCTTTTCTTTTGTTTTCTACCTTTTTAGGAACTCATGTGTTTTACTTCAGATTAAGAAGGGGGGGATCACCTAATGTGTGTTTCTCTCTCTCTCTCTCTCTCTCTCTCTCTCTCTGATACACACATCCTGGTTGTAACCTGAAGTCAATTCAAAAGCAATTTGAATGTTCTTTTCATTATTTCAGCCACTTTTTCCTTCTCCTTTTGTCTATAACTTGCCTTATAAAACAGTCTGAAAACTGAAAAATCTGTACACTCCTTTGTGGTCTCGAGGTATTATAAGGTATAGGTTCAGATCTAGTCACAAAGCTAATCCAGCATCCTGGTAATCACTTGATAACGATGCTAAGAACACTTATTCTTAGTTCTGCTTCTATCTGCTATAATCACCAGGTTTTGTACATATGCAAAGTTTTGCAAACAATCAATGCTTCTGCATGAAATGAATTGGATCATATTATCATACCCTTCCATGGGAGGGTATGTCTGGCTTGCTTTCCAAGTTTTCTTATTGCCAAATGACAGGAATGACAGAATTCTACCATCCTAATCCTTCTGTGAGGGAATGGAACAATTTATGTTAAAGTGTGAAACTGAATGACAGGCTGAGGCAGTCTTTAGTGGCCAGCAGATGAGCACGGGTGAGCTGAGACATCTTTGTGCTCATCTTTCAACCGGGAAGCAAATTGTAATTGATTTTCGGTTGTCTGTAAGTACTGCAGACCTGTCAATCAGCGATAAAGGTAGTCCTTGTCATTTATTGGTATTCAGAATGTCAGAAGAGTCTGCTTAAGCCCTGCTAAGCAGTTGAACGAAAAATATAGTTCTTCTGTGGATTTTGTTTGAAGACAATGACAGAATTTCTTGAATGTTATCATCATGGTTATATCAGGCCGACAGAAAAAGCAGGTGTGTTTCTTTGACCCCACTTCACAATTCATTTAGTCATGGATTGCTGAATCAGCTCAACTGTTTTGAATTGGCATGAATCATCTGATAAACAAACCACATGAGCTGTTTCACACAGCATGCTAGATTAAAACAGAATTAAGCAGATTATGATTCAGCGGTTGTGTAAATTTAATTGGTGACACACCCTAATTAACCCTTATCTAGAATATCTCCAAAAATATACAATGAAGCCTGCTCAAGCTGATCTATTCTATTTTCCACTGATGAGAAAGCAACAGAAATCCACTGATCTTTTATTTTTCAAAAGGATAAAAATTGGTTGAAAGTCTCTAAAGATTACAACAGAATAACCAGATCATATTTCTTTCCCAGTAAACTTAATCTTCCTCTTCTCATATTGGTCCATTTGAATCTGAAATGATAGCAATTCCTTAATTCAGTACTCAGCACAAATTAAATTCCCCACATCATCCATAAATACACTGCAAGAGATAAGGGAGTTATATGCTTATCAGAGTAATCTTGAATGTGACCTTCTATTCTCATGTACTTGGGGAAAAAAAATCCATCTTAGGCTGACTTCATTCAAAATATGCAGTGTTGGCTATCATGCATGTGAAATAAACGGTGCAGATTCTGAAGGTCCCTTTGCGGCACCTAGGGATCAGCAATAAAAACAAATCAAAAAATTGATTTGTATATTAACTTAATTCAGAGCACTGGCAGAAGATCTATGCAGGTGATTTCAGATGTAAAAATCCTGTCAAGTGACTGCTGGGAAGGAAAAAAATATTTTCTGGCAGAGCTGTCCAGGTCTGATTTTTAAAGAATTTTAATATTGCAAAGCTTCAGCCGCAACCACCAAACCTTTCCATTTGTAAATTTGTGCAGCTGGTTTATATGCATAGACATATTAACACAACTAATATGTGTGTGAATATTAATTATTCAATGACAATATTAAATGACAACCTGTGGGGCTATCCAAAGGCTTTCCTAAACAGCTAATCTAGCCTGCAAATACCTGCCTCCTCCCTCCCTCCCTCCCAGACAATGGTAGTCAGGGAACACATCATTTGCCTGATTTTCCTGTGATTTTCCACTTCATGTGACTCGTTTTATCCAGTTGACAAATCTATTAACTTTTTCATAAAACACACACCTTCCCTTAAACGTTTGACAACAATGCACTGTCTAAGGGGACATCTGACAGAAATATAAATCTGAGTTCATTATTGTCACATGAAGAAATGGAAACCCATCCATGAAAATAAAATGCCTTAGAAGATAAAAGAAGGAAGGAAGGAGATGGTGTCATGTTGGGTAGTTTTGTATGGTTTCCTGCCATATTGGCAGTGGCAGCAATGAGGACATGGGCAAAGGCTGAGAATGGCATCTGTCTGGATATGGCATACATCCCCCTCCCTACTCAACACTGGGTGCTGCCTCCCTTGCCATTTTGGTTTTTGCTGTAACAGGTACAGTGCCTGACCTCTACAAGCAGCTGCTCACACAACGTCCAGCCAGTGTTTTCCAAAGCATGAGTCAGGTCTTAGGTGGCTTGCTTCTTAGTGTGTGCTCACTGATTTTGTGAAACAGCACAAGACCTCTTCCAAAATGCTTTTGTAAGGCAGAGTTAAGCCTCTAAAAAAGAACTTACCTTTTTTTAAAAAATCTCTCTTCCCCCCTCCTTCCCCCCCTCCAGAAAGTTAATGGTATTGGAAAATGCAGGGTCCCTTTTCTGCCAGTGAAGCAGCATGTTTTGTACTATTTTTACTATTTGGGTGGCACAGTTTTGCAAATGATATACTGGAGTCATTTATATGATGATATCATATCTCTGCCCTTGATTACTTTGCCTTCAGAGAAAGCTTAGTTAACTGTGGACTATTCATCATAGTATGCATGTGGATAGTCTATGTGAGCAGGAATTTGCTGACATCCCCTGCCTGTTTAATGTGTTCAGTAAACACTGTTATTGTAAAGGGGCAGGGGGAGGAATCACCAGTCATTTGCTAATAAAAGAGCAGGAATGTGCACACAACAGATATTTAAAGGCTTTCCACCTTTTTCTTATCTGTAACAGTTGCATAACGGATAGGAACATTCCCTGCCATTGTGTCTTTCCTCTAGAACAGCTTCAGTTGCTGACCTTATTTTTTCCTGGTGAAACGTCTTAAAGGGGTTGTACTGCTTCCATCAGTAATAATATTGATCTTTCTGTACTCTTCTGTTTCATGGCATTTGTCTTCTCTCCTCCATCTCCTTGCCTTTAAGAACCCAAGTCAGACTTTTAAGAAGTATAATGGACCTATCACTGTATGTTCATATAAATGTTACATATCAAAAGCTTCTCAGGAAAAGCAGCAACCATTCTTGCTACATTTCTTGACCTCCAGCTCCATCCTCAGTTAAGATTGTGACCCTCTTAGCTCTTCAGACTGCGATGCGCAAGGGAATAAAACCTCGGCTGGCCATTTCCTTTCCACGAGCAGCAATGAAATTCACACTCCAACTCAGGGGTCCCCAAACTTGGCAACTTTAAGACTGGCTGAGGAATTCTGGGAGTTGAAGTCCACAAGTCTTAAAGTTGCCAAGTTTGGAGACCTGCGCTATCTGGAGGTTTCTCTGAAAAAGGTCTGAAGACTCTCCACAGAATATAATTGGAAAGAGTGACAGTGCCCCCCCTTTTTTCAGTGAAATACATTGATGGACATACCCCATGGAATCACAATGATATTTGGTATAAAAGTAGCTTTGGGACCAGGTGAAGTAAGATGATAGACATTGGTCTGGAGAAGCTTGCCAAGGGAGGAAGATTTCTCTGTTTAATGGAAAGAGAACTATATGGCCAAGTTAATGCTCAGATACAGCAAGTCAAAATGTAGCAAGCAACAGCAGCAAAGGTGAAATATTTGGAGACTTTTCCCATCCCCTGGAGTTGGTGAGGTAGAAGTCTGCAGTAAGTCACAGGCTTCACATCAAAGTTATCATATGCAGAAGGAATGTGATGATGAAAAGCAAACAGCAGAGAAAATTAACTTCAAATAGGTGCATTCCACAAGGGCTATTTATGGGGATGGATGGATAGGTAGGTAGATAGGTAGATAAATAGGGAGGGAGGTGTGTGTGTGTGTGTGTGTGTGTGTGTGTGTGATATGTGGCATATTTCCAACAGTAGTGGAGAAATAAAAAAATATTCTGCATTTACCTGGAAGGAAAACTAAAAGGATTTTTTTGTCTTCAATAACTAATTACCATAAACACAGGTGTGATTTTCTTTTTTCAGGGAAAATGAGTTCTTTGTATGTTTTTCTTGTGTTGTCAATAAAAAGCAGTCTTGTGTCTTTCCCCTCCCAATGCAATGTTTTTTATAAGAAAAAAGATGGAAGAGTTAAAAAAGAAGCAAGGGTACCTACTCTAAAAATTCTGAGACAGAGCAATTGCATAACAATTGCTTCATGTAGTAGCATTTTACTGCTCTTTACCACTAAGGTTTTACATTGCAAGGAATTGGAATATAGTATTGGTCTGGAAATTCAAAACAATTAGAAGAGTGGCAATGAATTATCTACACTGATATCATTTTCACTCCACCAGGATCAGCCTTATTTCAATCTAGATGCTCTTTAGATATGTTGGACTTTAGCTGTCATAATTCCTAATCTACATGCAGTGCTTCTTTTAGTTCCAACCATTTGGAATGTATTGCTTTTAAAAAATCCACTGAAAACTGTTTTGAGGTCTACTCATATCCATAATGTTGGCTTTACTTTCTGCTTCCAATCTCATGATGTCAAGCTGAAGAAATTTCCTGAGATATCTGTGGGCAGGTGATTGTAGGAATTGAATTGGACAACCTCACTTCAAGTATTTCCATTTTCCATTAGCCTTTTTGCCCTTTCATTGTCATTTTGTGAGAAAGACAGAGAGTATGTTTTTGCAGCGGTCATATAAGCACCTTTGTAAATGGCCTATCGCTTAATCAGTTTGGATGCATACTTATGAATAACGGTAGGTTGCACTCCCTTTCCAATACTGGCTTATACTGGCTATGGTTGCTAGGCAACCAGCATGTATTTTCCATCCATTGGAGCTGGCAAAATGGCCACCGAGCATTGTTGCCTTTACAGCAGAGTGTCACTAAAGGATGGAGCACTACTAAGGAAGTTGAATAATCCAGGTTAAGAGTTCTTAATGACAGAAATTATCATGTCAATGATTTCATCTAGCTATAGCAGTAATACAGCATTCAGAAAGTGAACCTCAAACATTAAAATCCCAGTAATCCAAAACAGCTCTTCTACATCAAGGTAACGCAGGAGGCCAATGCAAAGCATCAGTGGTTCCAGGAAAGAAATTCAGATCATGTTTCACAATCTGGAATTTTTCAGATGCTTTGGCTGGAGTGAGAACAAGCTCTATAGCTGACACATTTAGAGAGTGCCAAATAAGGCTGAAGTAACTTGGGGAAAATGGCTGGGGAATGCAGCAGTCAAGAGAGCCATGTAGATGAATGATTAAGAAAGGAGGCTGGCAAGTTTGTGTATAAAAGATGATAAGATGACATAACCTAAATAGAAGCTAGAAAAATGCAGGCGTAAGATACAGGGTCTGAGTTTGCTCAGGCATAAATGTAGGCCAAACCTGCATTTTACATGAGATAAATTAGTAGGTTTCTGGGATGCTGGATTTCTATGTTACAACCTTGAGAGGCATCTCAGGGGGCACTTTGAGCAGATGATTGTACTGAGCCCAGAATCTCTGCAATATACACACATCCTTTCAAATATCACATATAATGCCAAGCATGATACTACTGCCATTAAATTAGAGTGTACTTATTTGTGGCACTGTAACTAAACTGAACATGCATTTGGTATAAGAACACAAAGCTTTTTAAAATTTTTATTCTGAATGGATAAAAATGCTGCCCAGTTTGATTTCATTTGGTGACAGATTTGTTTGACATTACTGCATTTTGCCAGTGCCTTTTTATACATGGCTGCTCTGCTTGGATTTTCTCATTCATACAAATAGTTTATCTGTATAGCTCAGAATGAGCACAACTGGTGTGGCATCTTCTGAAAAACTTTCCTAATATTACTAAAACTTAGCAAATGCCAAATGGAGCACATATGGTAGCTATGGAAACAAATTATCAATTCTTCAAATGCCCAGTACACACTGAATTGCAAAAACAAATGTATAATTCTATACAATACAATGCTTAATCATCTTTTGCAACCCAACAGTTACTGATCCTTGGTAACACTTAACCAAAAACAGATTATCTGCCTTGAATCCAAGTGATTTTCAACTCTTTTCTAATAAGCAAATCCATACACACCCAAAAGTTCCTGACTTTGAAATAAAATATCTAAAATTGTAGTCTAAGAAGTGCATGCATTTCCTGTCTTGCAGACTTAACTTTTAAAGCAGGCCTTGATTTGAAATGTGTTTCGTCTCCCTGTACTCACTCTGGGCCTAGTCAATCAGATTAATCTCTCAGCAACTTTCTTTCAGTGCAGTACTTGAAAATCAAGAAGAAAGGATCCCAATCAGATACCATCCCAGAAGAAAGACTCAGACTGATCAAAAGAAAGTCACTGAATACAAGTGCTTCTAAATAAAGGAGCATTTTTGTACACTATGTACTGTATCAGCTTTAATTTGCCATTAATTTTATTTCTTTGTATATATGTTTAGTAAAATAGTATTTAATTATGTATGCTAATACATTACAGAATACATTTGCATGTTTAGATCTCTTTATTAACTTTCTCTAAAAGAAAGGTGAATTAGACAGTAAAAGAAAAAACATGCAAAGCTGTTCATTGTTTATAAATAATACCTCATACTTGAGGTATTCAAGTACTTTAGGTAATCTTATGTTAATTAATGTTTGAAGGTGATAGAAAGGGATGAAAACAAGACTCGATATGCCCCACCTGTAGAAAAGGAAGTAGACATTACCTGGTAACCCAGTACCGTGATCACAATTTGAGAAACATAATTTGAGAAACAGTAGTATATTCTTCCCTATTTATTTATTTATTTAGAAAATGTATATTGCCCCGAGTGCACATGGTGACTCAAGCTGGCTTACAAGGATATAAAAACACCATGTAAAAGAAATAAAAATAACAAAAGGAAAAATAATAAAATAATAACCCTCGATCCCCCACCCCAGCAACAACACACATTCATACTAGCCATTTAATGGGCTCCATCCTGCTCTGGGTTCCCCAGGCCCGCTGATAGAACCACGTCTTCAGGGTCTTCCAAAAGAGTTTTAGAGTGGGGCCAGTCTAATCTCTGGGGCGTTGATGGTCCAGAGAGAGAGAGAGAGTCATCACAGACAAGACCTTTCTTCTGGGCCCCACCAGATATATCTCTTTAGCTGATATGACCCACAATGTTGCTCTTACTGTAGGACAGGCAAACATACTTTTCTTTCTGCCCTTCTTAAGAATATAAGAAGAATCCTTAGCTGAATTAGTTCAATTAGTTCAAGGCCCATTTTGGCTTCTCACATATAATAGCCATAGTAGGCAACAGTGTTTTCACTTTAAGCCAAAAATGGAAACATATCCCTCTCTCTCCATTGCTGACAGGCCATTATTATTGGAGGGCCTCCTGCCCAACCCAGTGGAAACACTGAATCTTCAAGACTAATATTCCCTTGATGGATTTGTTCTCCATGAATGTATTCAGTTCCCTTCTAAGGTCATCCATTAGCGGCCATCACTGTATCTTGGGCTCTTCCCTCACTGTTTTAAGGCTCTTTCCAGTCAGCATTAATTGAAGGATCCCTAGTCCTAGTGATTAGAGATAAAAAGAAAAACTTCCTAGCTACTTTCTACATGCCATGAATGCTTTCATATACCTTGATCATGCCTCCTTGACACCTTTTTTCTAAGCAAAAGAGTTGAAGATGCTCTAGCTTTCTCTAGTGCTCAGTCCCCATAATTATTTTGTCTGTTCTCCTTTGCATGTTTTCAGTCTTATTACATCCTTTTTTTCAAATGGATATCTGATTAACATTTGTAGCTAGATATGTTCCTTATTTATTTATTTAGATAGCAAAGCAAGGAAGGGGTGCAAATTATGAGTGCTTTACCATCTGTCAGAAATGGTGTAGATGGTCCTCCTGCTTGAGTGAGGGGAGGGGGGTGGCCTAGATGACCTACAAGGCCCCTTCCAACTCTATTATTATGTTATAGTCAATTTTGCATGTGAGATAAATCTCCTCTTCCCTGTTGTGTAAATTCAGTGTTATTGTCACACGGTTAACACCATGTCTCTGATTTTTCCTTTTCTCTTTTCTTTTTAAAAAACAGATAGAAGGCAGCCAAGAAGTAGTGTCTCTCAACAGTCTTCTTGACTATTCTGCAGTCTTACTGTAGGTTGGGACCACAGCTTGCTGCTCCCAGGTCTAATGCCAGGATAACTTTTCCTCCCAAGTGGAGGAGCTTAATTGAAAATAAATAAAAACATATATGTAGAAATTCAGAACATATAATAAATTTAGCACAGGCAGCAGATACTAAGGTGTAACTGGTAGCCCTTCAGAGTAGACCAGATTAGGAAACCAAAGTCATTCATGCTAATACTACTTTTACTATAAAGCTACAATAACAGAATTTTGTAAGTATGAATCATCCATTTCTTTATTTTCAGGAAAGCTAGGGAGAGTCTTTCCTAAAATACTTTCTCAGGTTATAGTTGTCCTGGACTCAGATTTCTTTTATCAGAGCATTGTTTTGGTTGCAGCTCTTTCTCCTGTTCCTCAAGATTATTTCTTCTTCCCATTACACCAATCTAGTATATTTAAATAATAATAATTGGAAGAATAATTTTTCATTATTGTTATTTATTCATTGTCATTTTTGTGTAATTAATACTCAATTTCTACTTATCAATTGCAATGTATTAAAAAATAGTTTATCCCAACTATGGATTAGCCCAATGTGTGAATTCATTCACTAACGCAGATCTACTAATTTATTTACATCTATTTTCAGAAAGATAGATTCTGTCTGAATTCAGTTGAGATTTTTTTTTTAAAAGCAAAAATCTTTATGTTGCCTGCATTGAGCAGCTTTTCCAACTTTAGCAAAAATTGAACATGACAAGAATAAATAATCTGCTCAGTGGGAAACACAGTTTTATTGAATTATGAGGATTCTATGCATCATTCTGGTTTCCATTCTCAGCATTCCCCAAGAGTCCAGTGTTTCCTTTATTTCTATTGTGTAGGCTATTTTGACAGAGTTGCACACACAATCCCAAAATACATGTTTACAGGGGAAGGAAAATAAAAGAACCACAAAGGTTGAATAAATATGCAAGCTTCAGAAAAGAGCCTGGTCGTGGCCCTTTTGAAAAATGGGGAGATCAGAGGTGAAATGGAGTGTCTCATGTCCTATCTAAGAAGCTTTCCACAGAGTTGCATTTTGTTATAGGTCCTTCTTTTTATCTTACAGGATTAGGCACTCTTTGATCAGCTGAGCAATTTCCACAGATATGAACTTTTAACTAACCTCAATTAGCTGAAGTATTTAAACTTTGCTCTCATTTGCCCTTGCAAAACTGAACTTTTTATTTGTTTGATTTTTTTTTTCTTCCAAGGAGACCCAGATTATTTTGTATTTGATCAATCTAATGGCTCCAGTCCTTCTTTCTTTAAAGTAAACAAGCCTCGTGCTCTTAATATTTGTTCAAGAAATCTTTTTAAATCTCTGTTATTATAAACATCACTGATCACTGATGTCCTTCAAGACTTTTCATGGATGAAATTATTCTCTGTTAGGAAAATAAAAGGATGCAACACGTAGGAGGTCTATTCATTATTTAATTTCTTTAAAAGCCTGCCTGCTCTCCAAAGGTGGGAGTTAATTGTATACTATAGAAGTTATATTTCTGCAAAATTTAATCATATGGAAATGAACATGTATTAAAATTGCATGCACACATACAGTATTATCTATTAACCATCCAGACTATTTTCACATTTATTGCTGATGACTTCTTTTATTCTAATGTTTGATCTCATTCTTTCAGTTCTCAGAGAGTAATCCTGTTGACCCACAGAGTGAGAGGCCTGACTCCCTTTATATGTTTTATCTCCAACATTCTGTTGTGTTGGAAAAAATAACAAGGTGGGAAAACAATGCAGAACATAGTTTCTGCAATTCCTTATGACCTCTTTACCAACAATGGCGATAGGAAACTTCTGTGCTTTCTTCTGTGATAGAAAGTAATGTGTTGAATCTCTGCATATGTTTCTCCTCTCCCCTTGTGTGTTTTATGTGTATTTTGGTGTATATGTGTGTGTATACACTGTTCTGGGGGGGTGGTGTCTTAGAATAGTCTGTTTTATTCCAAACTGCTGCCTAGATGATTTATCTTAAGTGTTCACTGGAAGGCAACACATTTCTCTGCATTTTCCAATCAGATCCAGCCTATTGTTAACCTTTTTTTATGACTTCTCCACCTCCACCCCTGTTCAGTTTTCAGGGATTTATTCAGTTGGCTGACACGGTCCGCCTGAGACCCTCCACATTATTTCTTTACAACATTCCATTGCTGGAAAATCATATAATGCTAACACGAACAGATGAAATTGAATATAATGAAATTTAGAAGTCCGTCTTCAAGAAAAATTGAAATCATTTTCTAAATCCCATTAAGCTTCATAGTATGTTAAAAAACAATCACACTGCAAATCATGGTAGTATCAGTTCTATAACTGAGAAATGTTGTTACTGCATGAAGCAGCATGAAGCAGCAACAATATTTAATACAATGTCTTGTATTAAATAATATTCTTAATTACTAGTCACTTGCTTTCTTTGAAGAATTACCCAGCTGGGTTAAAATAGCATGCAATCCTAAATATTGACTGAATGAAGGACATTTTCTGATCTTGCCAATACACATATCTGCTCTTGACTTATTCATATTTTAAACAGGAAAAAGGAACAAGATCTATAACAAACAATGAGCAAAACTCTTTACAATCTATAAGGCTTAAAACAACATTGGCTATAAAGAGAGAAAACAAAAAATAATAATTTTAACAAAAGCCCAGAGAGGGAGCTAAATATACATCCCCAAAATGAAACCATTCAAATAGTTATGTTCATTTATTGGAACACACCTGGGTGAGCTTAAAAATAAGTGAAATGTAAAGCCGATCTAGATCTTCTCTTTTCATCCACCCTTTTCCTATTATTTTGTTTTAAACATTGTTTGTTAGCACTTTAAATGACAGTCAGGCTAAATGCAAGCATTCCTGCCTACCAACATATCTACAATACTATTTCCTTTCAGGTTAAACAGTATCATGTCAAGCACTGAAAGAAAGTATGGAATTGTAAGCCCCAAAATTTAAAGCATGACACAAGAAATGAACTACATCTAACTTAAATCAACACCATTCATCATTCCTCTTTCATACTTTCTAACCTTGTAAACAATCTTTGCTTGCATTATATTTCGTATACCTCTTCATTTTTGGCCTTTTGTTCTTTAAACTTCTCATCTCTTTCTCTCTCTGAGATTCTATCAAACCATAACTTTTTCAATTTTCCCTTTCCCCTCAATCCATTCAATTTTTCTTCAGATATTTTCTGATTTAATCCTCATTCCTTATATGTGACCCAACCCATTTCTTTCATACTATTCAGTCTTTTGTATCTATCCACCTGCATTCAACATTCTTTGCATCCTCATTTTATTCAACCTGTTGAGACAGAAGCTTCAACAGGAATCTGTTAGTAACTTTTGCCACTAACATTTATAAATAAAATATTTTTTATTTATTAGTCAGAAAAGGTGCCAACAGACCTGTGACTTTCTACTACCAAACATTGCTCTTGTCTTACATTATCTAGCTTTTCATGCAGGACTCAAATTGCCTCTTTCTGCATGACTCTTATTTCAGTTTCTTTCAGTCCTTTTTTTTTCCAAATCCACTCCCCCAAAATTTATTTATTTATTTATTTAGTTAGTTAGTTAGTTAGTTAGTTAGTTAGTCAATTGCTTACAATATAATAGGTATAAGTAAAAACAGTTATGAATACATGGATACATATAAGAAAAATAAAAAAATAAAAGAAACAATAGGACAGGAACGGTAGGCGTGTTGGTGCGCTTATGCACGCCCCTACAGACCTCTTAGGAAAGGGGTGCGGTCAATAGTAGACAGTCTAAGGTTAAAGTTTTTGGGGTTTGGGGAAGAAACCACAGTCAGGTAGAGTATTCTGGACATTGACCACTCTGCTGCTGAAGTCGTATTTTCTGCAATCAAGTTTGGTGCGATTAACCTTGAGTTTGTATCTATTGTTTGCTCTTGTATTGTTATGGTTGAAGCTGAAGTATTCATTGACAGGTAGGACATTGCAATGTATGATTTTATATACTAAGATCGAACTGAAGGCAGCATAGTTCTAGGTTGTCTAGGTCTAGAATTTCAAGTCTGGTAGCATAAGGTATTCTGCAACGAGTAGAGGAGTGGAGAACTCTTCTTGTGAAATATTTCTGGACTTTCTCAACAGTGTTAATATCAGATACATAATGTGGGTTCCAGACTGATGAGCTGTATTCGAGTATTGATCTAGCAAATGTTTTGTATGCTCCAGTTATTAGTGTAATATTACCAGAGAAAAAGCTACGTAAGATTAGGTAACGCCTTTTTGGCTATGTAGTTACAGTGGGCTCTAGCACTTAGATCATTAGACATGAGCACTCCAAGATCCTTGACAGAGTTTGGATCATCAACAAGGTCTTAACTATTCAGCCTGTATTTTATTTTCTGATATATTTTTTTTGCCAATATGTAAGACAGAGCATTTATTTGTTGAGATTTGAAATTGACATTTGTTTGACCATTCTGATACATAGTCAAGGTCTTTTTGAAGGGTAGCAGTATTGTCTGTGGTATTGAATAGCTTTACATCATCAGCGAAGAGAATCTATGGTATGATGTTAGCAATAATGGTCATAGAATTTCTCATTACCCTTGCGTTCTTCATTAATTCTCTATATTTTTCAATGTGAACAACTGCAACATCATATTTTTAGATTTAAATTCATTTGTTTCCTGGGTATATGTTTAAATCATATACTTGAAACAAACATGTACTTTATCTAAAATACCAAAGGGCACTCTTCTTGTTCACTTAAGGGTTTGCAAATGGCCTAATCACCTTTTTTCTGCACTGTCATCTTTTTCCCACCCATCCATTCATGTCATCTAACAGAATAATTTTTCCTTTGCATTTCTTCATAAACTTGCACGATTGAAAAGCTCATCTCCCCCCCCCCCCCCCATTATCACCATTCACTGGAGCGTATCATGCAGCTGTCACCAGCAAATGGATTTCATCTTTCATATGTACCCACAAATCCTAAGTGACACCAGTTTATGCATTCTGACATATATTTTAGTTGTTTCATGGCTAATTAAACTGAAACATTTGTGTCCCTCCAGAACACACAGGAAGTGAGGGACAATAGCTATGCACATGAAATCCGGCTCACATAATTGTCAGAATCAAAATATGTAGGTGGGAACAGTTCAATGTATTTTTTAATGGAAATAAAGTGCATACCTCCTATTTACCTCTTTTGAACTAGACAAACATATTCTCCCTCACTTTGAAATAAAATTATTTGGGCTTAAGGAAGTATTAGCAAATTCTAAAAATAAATGTAAGTAAATGTGGTATCTTGCCAATATCCCTGTTTCTCATTATTCATTAAGCACAAAGTGATCTCTGCTCATGATAGATTGGATTACATCTGTTTGTCACAGAGACTGTTGAAGGAGGAAATAAATCACCATTCTGGAGACCCTCTGTGAAGATACATATATGGCAAAAATGACAGCTCATGACTTTTAATTAAACATAAGTCATAGTGGGGAGTTTTCCACTCCACATAGCAAGGAAGTTTCAGTTACTGAATTGGAAAAAGATGCATCTGAGAAGTAGACTCAAGCCATCCTTTTATTGCTTGCAAAGATTGATCTAGTTTGATGCAGGAATCAATGGCAATAAAGAAGCCATAATATTAAACCATATTCCAGCTTAGTGATGTGGGTGATCCAGGATTTTTCATTAGTTTAACGGAGTATTTAGAGTTGGAAAACCAGGTATGAAAAGATTTATTGGACCATCTGCCTCCTTTCCTACACACAAGCATGCCTAACAAACAATCTGCATATAGGATGCTCAGCCAGAAATGGAAGTTCTGCATAAAAAGATGATATGGAGGAAAGAATTCAACTTTGTCATGATGTCCTTTTTTAAAAAACAAAACAGAGATATGCTGCATAGATGATACAACTGGAAAGAAGTCTACTACAATTCCTCACTTTTTATTATTCAAAAGGTAAGATTTATGATTTTCAGGCATATTTTTACATTAATAATCTGCATCATTGAGTAAACTGTTGGCCAGAAATGATAGCCAATCAACATTTGCTGCTTGCTTGTTTTGTTTCAAACCAGGTATGGGAAATAACCACCTCAGTCTCAAAGATTCATTTTTAAAATGAGGAGAGAAATTTGTGGTGGAATCTCCAGCTAAAATCAGAGATGAGTCAAAAGACTAGAAAGGTTGGAATCCTTGCAGGAAAGAAAGCAATGGAGGCAGCCTCCTCCCCCCACCCCCCAAAAAAATTCTGGTTCCTTTATCTGGCTGTTTCCAAGAGAATTTATAGGTAGTCCTCAACTTACAACTACAATTGAGCCTAAAATTCATGTCGCTAAGTGAGAAATATGTTAAGTGAGTTTTGCCCCATTTTACAACTTTTCTTGCCACAGTTATGTGAATCACTGCAGTTGTTAAATTAGTAACATGATTAAGTGGTTTCCCCATTGTCTTTACTTGACAGAAGGTTGCAAATGTGGATGATGGAACACTGCAATTGTCATAATTATGAACCAGTTATACCAAGCATCCAAATGTAAATCACATGACCATAGAGATGCTGTAAAGGTCATAAGTGTGAAAAATGGCAATAAGTCACTTTTTCCAGTGCTGTTGTAACTTCAAACAGTCAGCAAACTGTTGCAAGTTGAGGACTATCTGTAGTAAGTCTGGCAAGATTGCAAGAATAAAGCAAGCAACAATAAAGAAGCAACTCTGATCAGCTTATAGTCTTGGTTCTGTGTGCCTGGATTTTTGATAGCAAATTGTTCAGGAAAGAGGCTAAATGTTCATGGTCGTATCGGTGAGCAGAGAAACAAAAGTATACCAGACAGACGTGCAAATTGCACTACCGAAATTGTATGTGCAAAGTCATAAACCCTGGCAAGCAGTATCTTCTTTGGCTTTGGTGTTTTATGGACTCTGTGAATGCAAATGCACCTTTTCATACATCGCTACAAGCTGAATGAAAAGCACCTTTTTATAAGGTATAGATGAAAATCTGCAGTAAATCAGTTCTTTGACACTTTGATAGTTTGGATTGACATACCGCTCTATGTTATTGAATTAACTGTCCCAACATCCTATTTAATTCTGAATCTACCTTCCTACCAGGCACAGAAAAAATGGTTTATTCAAGATTTGCAACGATGTTCATCTCTTGCATGGCATCATTCATAATACTATTTAACTGACACCCCCTCCCCCATCCTTCTTATTCAATATTGATTAGCTCATGTCACAAAAGATATAGTATTCTTGCTATAGTGAGGAAATCATCCAGTTTCCAAATTTCCAGTGCTAAGCAAAACAGTTAAGTGAGTTGTGCCTCATTTTGTGACCTTTTGCCATAGTTGATAAGTGAATCATGCTATTGTTAAGGGAATCTGGCATCCCCCATTGACATTGCTTGTTGGAAGCCAGCTGTGAAGGTTACAAATGATGATCACCTGATCATGGGACACTGCAACTGTCATAAAAACATGCCTCTAAGCAAGATGGGGAGCAAACAAATGTAATAAATAAAAAAAATAAAGGCCAGTTGCCAAGTGCAGGAATTTTGACTACATGACCATAGGAATGGTGTGAAAACCAGTCACAAGTTCTTTTTTTCTCAGTGACGTAACTCTGAATGGTCACTAAACCAGGTTGTAAATTGAGGATTACCTGTATTTATATACTGTCAAGAGCGGCAAATACTACACAAGTGCAGCAAAGATTTCTAAAAAAAATAACAACCCTGATTACATTTGAAATTGTAATTTGATTGAATGCATGAGTAGAAATAATTATATTACATTTAATATTTAATACCAGACTGCATCAACCCAAGCTTATTCTCTTCCTTTGCCCATCCACGCTCCCCCCCGCCTTTTCTTTTTTGCATGGCAATTCCAACATGCCATTCAAGACTGGAGGGAATTGTGTACTTTTTCTGTAATAGCTACTCTGGTTGCAAATTCTAAAAATGAAATGAATCTGGTGATTGTTCTTGCTAAAGGAAGGCTGATGTGGAGACCAAGAGAAAATGCTATGCAGTTGTTTCCGTAAGTGTTTCCCTTTTCCAGGACACTTCACTGCCCATTCTACTACACATCACTGAAATGTCTCCCACCCAGGATGCAGCAAGACCTGACCAGTTTAGCTCCAGGATAAGGAGAAATGACCATCTCTTGAGTACTTCAACTTCAGTCATTTAAATGCAGATTCTGGTTAATCAACAGCTGTAAAACCTGCAAGTTAGTTTTGGTGCAACACCATCATTATAGTTCAATCTCACGCTGTGTTTAGAATAGAATAGAACTCTTTATTGGCCAAGTGTGATTGGACACAGAAGGAATTTTTCTTGGTGTAAATACTCTCAGTGTACATAAAAGAAAAGATACATTTGTCAAGAGTCAAGAATCATAAGGTACAGCACTTAATAATAGTCATAGGGTACAAGTGACAAAAGTTACAGTTATACAGTCACAAGTGGGAGGGGATGGGTGATAAGGAGTGGTGAGAAGATTAACAGTAATAGTAGTGTACACCTTGTAAATAGTTGAACAGTGTTGAGGGAATTATTTATTTAGCAGAGTGATGGCTTTCGGGGGGGAAAAACTGTTCTTGTGTCTAGTTATTCTGGTGTGCAGTGCTCTATAGTGTCGTTTTGAGGGAAGGAGTTGAAACAGTTTATGTCTGAGATGTGAGGAGTCTGTAAATATTTTCACAGCCCTCTTTTTGACTCGTGCAGTATTCAGGTCCTCGATGGAAGGTAGGTTGGTAGTAATTGCTTTTTCTGCAGTCCTAATTACTCTCTGAAGTCTGTGTCTGTCCTGCTGGGTTGCAGAACCAAACCAGACAATTATGGAGGTGCAGATGACAGACTCAATAATTCCTCTGTAGAACTGTATCAGCAGCTCCTTGGGCAGTTTGAGCTTTCTGAGTTGGTGCAGAACATTCTTTGTTGTGCTTTTTTAATGACGTTTTTGATGTTAGGTGCCCATTTTAACATTCTTGTTTAAAAACACCCAATGTAGTTTCTCTAGCATAGGTAAGCTTTCCAGATGCATGTACTTCTGCTCGCCAAATTCCCCAAACCCCACTGCTGAGAATTCTAGGAACTGAAGTGCACACAGCCAAAGAGGGTGGCGCCCTCAACGGGATCTGTGAACTCCCTCATCTGGTGAAAATAAGCATACCCACATCCATGGATATAAAGTATGTATGAATGGATAAAAAAATAAAGCAGATGAGACTAACAGACGTATATGCAGAAGGTCCCACAAATTCAGTTTCTGAAGGGAAGAAAAAGAGCTCTTGAAAACCGCTGCCCGATGGTGATATCAATACAGAGCTGCCCACTTCACCTTTGAGAAATAAATAAAAAGCAACTCTTTTGTTCCTTTTGTCCCTCTCGTGGGAAAACAATTCGGCAGCACCAAAGCACACATGCAAAACACACCCTGTTCCTTTTCTCCCAAACGCTGAAAATAATTCTTATTTTGAAGAGACGGAAGCCAAACAAAATCACCCGGTTTAGCTATTGATGGCCCTGCAACGCTGCTAACTCCGCCCACTTTCCCAGGGATTATTTCGACGTTTTCCTCTCCCGGTTTAGGAAACTAAAAATAGGAACCAGCCCTGACCCATATCACGCAGATCCAGACCAAAATAAAATAAAATAAAATAAAAATGTTTAAAAGCATCGCCTTCCTTAAGGCAGCGCATCAACAACGATCGCTTCCATCCTTGCAGTCTGTGCGCATCCGCGCGTGTATTTGCGTAAGTTTTTTTTTTTTTTTAATGGAAGCTAAACGCAGCTGGTGGGAGAAATAAACGGGTTTTTCTGACGGAGGCGAAAGGTCCGCCTTTTCCGAGTGTACGAAAGCAGGTTACGGCGAGCGCTTGTAAAATCCATTATTATGAATGAAACGCCGTAACTGAATGCACCTTCCGGTGATTTTCCTCAAGGATCGTGTTCTGCTTCTGCAGGAGACTCTGGTGTCGGCAAGGGCTCCCCCCCCCTCCCCTCCCCCTTCCCAAAAGAATTATTTCTCACAAGAGTGGGATGCCTTAAATACTTTTCCCTTTAAGCCCGTAGCCACGCATTTAAAAAAAAAAAAACACGGGTTGGGGAGGGTAGAGACAGGACGCAGAAATCAGAGGTGGGTTTATGGCCAAACTTGGATCGACTGAGATCAGCGTTAGGTAACAAGGCGCAGGAGCGGCCAGCCGGGCTCGTGCCGAAGAATGATGCCAGAGCGGGCCGTCCAATCGGAGCGCCCCGCAGTCCCGCCGCTTTTCTTGCGTGGCGGGGCTCTTTGCTTTCCAGGCCGAACGCGCACGAAACCATTCATGAGTTTTGTGACATCATCGGAGGGAGAGGGCGGGCTTTTGTCAGCCTAGACACGCCCCCTTCGTCTATAAAAATAGCTCTCAAACTCTTTGTGCTGGTCAGTTTTAGTGGTGGAGGTAAACCTGTAGCTGCGGCGTGTGGGAGAAAGGCGCTTCACCGAGCAGCTTCAACCCCAATATATATATGTGTGTGTGTGTGTGTGTGTATATATAACCGAACGGGGCGTTTTTAATCTTCTGAGAGATCTCTTGGCCAGAGTTTCTCACGGGGAAACTTAGCGCTCTCTCTTTTTTTGCTGGCTTAGTTCTAGTTCGTCACCCCCCCCCCTCCTCCTGTACTACTCCTGTGCTGAGCTACAAAAGGACGTTGGGTCGACCTCTTTGTTAGGACTACATACATGTCTGTATTTTTCTCCATTCGTTGGTGAGTAACCTGGACGAGGCTCTGCGGTGTGGCTGGCGAGGTGCGCGGAGCTCGGTTGGGTGGGTGTTAAAAGAGGTGTGAAATGGGGAGAGGGGTTTTGCGCCACCTTGGCGAGAGCCCGCCGGGACGGAGAACTTCAAGGAATGTTGGAGAGGAGGGTGAAGGCGCGGGAAGGAGAAACAAAGAAAGGACGGGGGAGGGGGAAGAAGAGGGGCGCCACGAACACAAGCCGTGGGCGCGTCCTTCCAATCCGGCGCAAAACGGGGACGGCGCCTGCGGTCCGATCCTATCCCGCAAGCAGGTCCCGCTGAGCTCTCGGGAGCCCGAAGTCTACCCGGAAACTGCGGGTGGCGTTCCGGGGACCCTCCTTAAGCAGTCTCGGCACGTCCTATTGCTTGAGGGTGTTGGGGGGGGGGGGGAAGAGAGGAGGGGTTGCTTCCGAAGCGCTTGTTCTTTTTTTTAAAAAAAAATCCGTCGCTTGTCCTCCGCTTCCTGCGAGAGGGGAGGCTGTGGTGGAAGACTCGGTTGCGGGGCGAGGCGGCAGCTCTCCTCGCGTGGTGGTTGGTGGTGGTGTCTGGATCGAGGCTGCCTGCTTGCGATGATGTCCCAGGGGGGATTTTTTTTTTTTTTTTGTCAGCAAGTGTTAATTTCTTCCAGCTGGAGCTCCATGGAGAAAACAAAACGGCTACTACCACTGGCTTTGGTTTCGGTGAAAAAATAACCGGCACCACAGCTGTTTCACCCCCTTTCCGGTATTCCTAATTGCAACTGTTTAGCTCCCCAGGTTTTGTTTTTAATCTATAGGGCACTATCCCATCAACGATGGGGAGTGGACGGAAGAGGGGGGGCATCAGGGTTATTAGAGTCCGAACAAAAGAACTGGCCTGTTAGCAGAATTCTGCAGATAGCAATGAAGATCCCCAGAGATTTTTTGTTTCCTTATGGGGGGGGTCCTGTTCCCCTCACCAGCTGGGGGACGCTATTTCAAGCTGAAGAAAACTTAACCGCAGTAGGAAGTTTGCTGCTAAACAGCTGCTTTCAAGACGGATCAACAAAGGCTGCAGACTTTATTCTGGAATGGAACCCACTACAATTGCTGCTTTTTATTTGTATTCTGCCTTTATTATTTTTACAAATGACTCAAGGCAGCAAACCTATTCAACACATCTTCCTCATACTATATTCCCCACAACAACCCTGTGAGGTGGGTTGGACTGAGAAAGAGTGACTGACCCAAAGTCACCCAGCTGGCTTTCATGGATAACGCTGCAGGTCAACTCCCAGTCTCCTGATTTCTAGCCTAGTGTCTTGATCACTAGACCAAATTATTCTTCTGGTTGAGAAATAGCAACCTTGATGGAGGCAGGAGAGAAAAATGAACTTAAGATTTTGTCATTTGCCTTCTGAGTGTTTAAATTGACTCAGAAGCCCCGATCCATCATCCCAAACACGGTACAGTAAGCTGTACTGGAGAGCAAGGGGTTCTGGAAAGAAGTTCAGAAACTCCTGTTTCTGTTGGATTTATCCCTGAGTTTGAAAATTTGGACTTACACAAAAACTCGGGCTCCAAATGTGCATTTCATGGCAGGTGCACCCAATGGGTTAGGCTTGCACTTTAGAACTGAGTGCAGCCCGATTTCTTTGTTGTTAGAAGAGGAATGAGCTGCGGCAAAGTTGTATAACCGCCTTCCTGGAATGTTTTCAAGAAAGGCTGGCTTGATGTAAGTAAGGATGCTTAAAGTATTTTTGCCTTTTGACAGAGAGCACGATGGGAGAAATAGCTCCCCCTTCAGATATTAAGCCCTGCTGTGCATATATCCTTACTGTCTCTGTATATTGCTGCTTCCCTTGACAAATGTCATTAGAAGAATAAATACCTTTTAGCAGACAGATAGTAAATTCTTAGCAGTTTTAGCAGAATCCAGTAGTCTTGAGTACAAGTGGCAGGTATGACACAAAATATGCATCTCTTCTGAAAGAGCTAGTGAAGAAACAGTTGTAAGCAAAGTGAACTTTCCTCTCTCAACCTGTGAGATGAAATGCTGAGATCTTCTGCAACTGATGTATCTTATCTTATTTGATAAATTTTCTTGTTGCTCTATATATAGTTCTGTTGCCAGACACTGTAACTTGGATGGTTTCCTGGCTAGTTAACTAACCTTTATATACATTGTTAAAAAGAACCCTCAAGAAATCAATGTTCCATTTAGCTGCAACATTTTTTTCTGTTTTCTATTCTGATTGTTTTAAAAGTCTAGCTGTTTGGCTGACCTCAAATCTCTATCACAATGTTATTTCCCCATTTTCTTGCAAACAAAGACGCTGGAAGGTTTACCACTGTTACTGATCGCTCTAAATCATTCTCATTGGTAATTCTGACCCACTTGTCGCTTCTTCACCAACTGTTTAATGCTCAAGGGATATTTTTCTTTGAATTTGCTGTGAAGAGAGTTGTGGCACCCCATTAGAAAGGTGGGAGTGAAGTAAGATGTGTATGTATTCTATGGACAATATGCAAATCTTGTTCCCTAAGATAGGCAAGACCAAGGGACAAAGAGTGGGAAGGAAAGAAATTGATGAAGAAAGAAATCAATTGTGTTTTCAGTCTATGTAATCTAGAATATGCAAAAGAAGACTGACTCTACTATATTCCCTTGAATATATAATTAAAATGCAGCAGGGGTTCTTTCTTTAAAATATGTATGTAGACAACTCTGGATGTCTCCAGTAATGTTTTCTTATTTTTTTTAGTCTGTCTGATCAAAATATAAAGTCTAAGCTCTTAGCAGCAGAATTTTCTTGAGCTAACTTAAAAATATGATATGCACCATAGTATTATAATATGCTGTAATGATACAATTGTTACTTGTGCAAGTGATTTCTTGGGATGATCTGGCTTACTGTTTTTAAGCTAAGCAAAGCTGATGCTGGACCTTCAGTATTTGCACTTAAAGTATTAATTTAGAAAAGCAACAGGTGTTGTAAGAGCAAGCAAGGAATAAAAGCCAGTCTCATGACTGACTGGTACAATATAACCTTCTACCCATTATGGTTTAGCCACTGGTGATTGATGGGTGCACATTCTTTATATTGACATTCTTGTGTGCGATTATCAGGAGTAAGTATTCTAAAACAGGGATCTCCAACCTTGGCAACTTTAAGCCTGGCGGACTTCAACTCCCAGCTGGCTGGGGAATTCTGGGAGTTGAAGTCCACCAGGCTTAAAGTTGCCAAGGTTGGAGACCCCTTTTCTAAAAGATGCCTTTCTGTGTAGAACAGCCAATGACCTTTCAATGCTATTTCTTTATGGCAGCCTTATGCTTCATTGTTTTTATTTCTATTAAAACTTAAGCGGTTGCATGAAACTTTAAAGAAAGGTGGAATTAGTACATGCTAAAATAACAAATTGCTTGTAAATGTAAAATGTACTTTTGCTTTCAAAATAAATTATACTGGAGAAAATGAGTGTAAGGCTGAAATTGAAACTGAAGCTATAGAATGAATCAATCTGAAACCTTTTGGTGACTTAGGTGGTTTAAACTTTTAACTCTGAAGCCTTTACAGGATCTATAGGACATGTTTTTCAACCTGTTCCAAAATAGGTTGAAGTACTTTCTTTCCAAAATAACTATTTTTTATCAAATTCATTTGCTGTCTGCATCTCACAGTTCAGGGTGACTCTGAATTAAAACTGGATATATGCATTGAAATGGTTAAGTTTCTTAATCCGTAACTAGAATTCCTTATCAATATGGAGTCCTAGATCTTCTTTGCTTGTCTATTATTAAATGCAACTGAATAAAAGAGTAATTGCTGAAGTTGTCTCTTTGCCTTTGTTTCCAGCCCTGATTATTTGAGATCAGCTGACATGACTGAAGTGATGAGTGCTCCAACTATGGATGAGATTGGTTTAAGCCCCCGCAAGGATGGCCTATCCTATCAGGTAAGTTCACTGCCATGCAAAAAACTTTAGTGCAGCTAACTAACTGCAAGTTGCTAATAGATTCAATTGGGATTAGATAGTAATCTTTTTAAAAGGCTGATGAATTAGTTCTTAATATTTTAAAATTTACAAAGCTATTTGTGATGCTTCCTTGGCAAGAGCAGTTAGAAAGCACAGAATTGGGCTAAGGAATGTTTTGGGTTGGAGAGATCTTGGATGGACTTACAAGTAAATTTATAAACAGTTTAAAGAAAAAGTTCTATTGATGAGTCTAGCAGGTAAATTCATGAAGGATAAGATCTGCTTCTTGTAAGATATAAGTGGTACTAAACATTATGGCTATGTCTCTCAATACTGACTATTTAGGTTCATTCAGAATATGGGTGATAGGTTTAATCTGGGTGTATGTGGTGGTATTGCAGTTTCCATTAAGGACTAGATGTCCTGTTGGATCTCTTGTGTGTTCTATTGGATCTAGATCAAGGGTCTTCAAAATTGACAGCTTTAAGACTTGTGGACTTCAATTCCCAGAATTCCTCCTTCAGTCAAATTAGCTCAGGAATTCTGGGAGTTGAAGTCCACAAATCTTAAACTTGCCAAGTTTGAAGACCCTTGATCTAGATCATTGGCAAGAAGGTATTTTATCACCCTTGGATAATAAATTGGTGTTAATCCTGGAGAAGAAAAATTGAGCATTGGTGATACATATTTTGGTGGCCTTCAAGGTTGGATTACTGTAGTCTCTCCATTGGCCCTTGAAGATGACTCTAAGGTTGCACCTGGCCCAGGATGCACCAGCCCAGAGGGTGAAGGCATTGTATCACTCGCTGAACAGCAACTACATTGCTGGCCGGCCATTGATATATTTAAAAAGAACATCTAATTGTGCTCTTTTTCATATTGCCTCTTAGAACAGGGAATAAATTTGACATTGAGTAAGCCTTCCTTGTTATACTTTAGTAGTATACTTTAGTTTAAGAGCAGTGGTTAGAATGCAGTATTGCTGGCTAACTCACTTTTCACTGGCCAAGGGTTCAATTCTCAGCGTCCCAAAGTTGACTCAGCCTTTCCATCCTTCCAGGATGATAAAATGAGGACCTAAATTATTGGGGGCAATATGATGACTCTGTAAAAGAGAGGGCTATAAAGCATTATGACGTGTTATTGTTGTTGTTTTTAACAATATATAGGGCTTTGATCTAATTGAATACTACTTGAGTTTTTTCAATATAATTCTTGACTTACAACAGTTCATTTGGTGATCTTCAAAGTTACACTGACATAAGGAATGATTTATGACCATTTTTCACACTTAGGACTGCTGCAGCATCCCAATGGTCACATGATCAAAATTCAGTTGCTTGGCAACTGGTTCATATTTATGATGGTTGCAGTGTCCTAGGGTCATGTGATCAGCTTTTGTGACCTCCTGACAAGCAAAATCAATATGAAATCCAGATTCACTTAACAGGCATGTTATTAACTTAACAAATGCAACAATTCATTTAAAATGGTGGCAAGAAAAGTCACAAAATGGGGCAAACTCACTTAACAAAGGTTTCACTTAGCAACATAAATTTTGGGCTCAATTGTGGTCGTAACTTGTGGACTATCTGTATATGTAGGTTGTGCTGCATAAAGTGGAATTTTGATTTTTGTAAAGTGATAGCAGGTTTTGCTTAAACATTTTCTAACCCCATTAGGATTTTCCCCCTCAGCAGCTCTTAACTCTGATCTGTCTTTTGAATGGAAGGTGTGTAGTTCACTTCTGATTTACCTTTCACATTCAATTATCTCAGAAAATTTCCTTTAGGTGAATGGTAGTGCAAGGAATCTTTGTTACTCCGGTCTAATTTTAACAATGTTTTTTTAGCTTGATTTTGGAATGAATCCCAATGGAAAAATACAGTTAGCAAATATTGCATCAGAACTGAAAAAAGCCACATGAATTTCCAGTGTAAGGCTCAAGGGTCTTAACTATTTTGAGACTGACCTGTATTAGAATAAGTAAACTTTGTGTTTCAGATAATTTTAGCCAGCTGGATTGAGTTCAGTGTGTTTAGACTACCAATGCAACTTCTACTGAGTGAAGCAGAAGCACTGTTAAATCAATAGCCTTAAGGACATTGCTTTTTGCTTATTCCTGCCTGCAAAGACTTGGCAATGTTCGGACTTGGGATGATTTTATGACTATATTTTGGCTCATAAATCACCCAAACTGCCAACAGTTCAGATTTTAAAGTGTTTTTGAAGAATGTTTTCTTAATCTCTATCTCACAGAACAAAAACAATTCTAAGGTCAAGCTAGATGGCAGAGTCTCTTGTCTTATAAGTATACTAGTATGTATGTAATTTGAACATGTTCTAGAAAAAGTTTGTGGCCATTAACTGATAACTCATCAAACCAGAAGTTAGAATTCAATGATTTAAGGGAGATAAACCTGTGAAACTCATTTGTTGTATTAGCAAAAATCACCATTTAGAATGATTAGAAGTTTGGCTTTGATCTCATCCTCCCTTGTGCTAGCCTGTAACCATTAGTTCAGATCATTGCAGGGTGCTAAAATAGTTATCTAAAATTCTACAGTGTGGATTCATTGGTTGTCTACATATTTGCAAGACAAAATCATTGGATGCTAGTATTCTTTAGAGTAATACTGTGTATGCATAGTACTTTCTGTGTTCTAAATCACAGCCCCTCCAATCTTTTGCACACCAGGGACCAGTTCCGTGGAGGGAGGTTTTTCCATGGACCAGAGGGGGCGTGGTTTCACATGCTGCTTGCATCCCGCCGATGGGGTTTTTGCTTGTTTGTACAGCCTGGGTTGTTCGCATTTTGCAGACTGGTGCCAGTCCACAAATGGGGGCTGGGGACACCTGTTCTAAATAGAAATATTGTCTGCATTTTAACTCTTACCTGATTAAATAATAGGGGCAAATTACATTTAAAAAGTTAAAATTAAATTGAAAAGTTTGCTTACCATTGAAAAGAAAGCTGAACATCCAGATTTATTTTTTAAATTTACAATATAAATTTATAAAACTGGTGAAACCATTATGACTCTAGGCATACAGTACGTGACTTGAAAATGCCAAATGGGTTGGTGAATCTGAACATAAATTTCTTGGTGAATCTGAACATAAATCTGCAGTCCAGTTTAGATCTTCAGAGTTTCTGCTGCTATAAAATTAGGACCTGTAGGTTCCTGGTTATCTCTTGGAAAAAATCTAGAGATACATCAGAGGGTAGATACTAATCTGCATTCACAAGTACACACAACACACACACACACACGCACACCTGGTTCAGTGGTTAGAGGAGCATTTTTCTCTTTCTGAAACTGAAAGAGGAAGCCACTGGAAGCTAGAGAGAATTTCACTTTTCTAGAAGGTTACTGTATTGTACTGTACTGTATTGTTCTGATGATTTCTAATTCTACATAAATAATTCTCCAGGTCATTATTTTGTTTCTGGGATAGGCAGAAGAAAAAATCTGCTCATCCTAATTTATTACTCCTACTAAAAATTGTATTGCCTTGTGCGCTTTCAAATGTCAGCATTCCCCAAAGTAACAGCTGCCCGCTCCAATCAAATCAGGAAGTGCACAACTCAAATGTGATCTAGAGAGTTATTTCCCTCCTGTTCTGAGTTCTCAATCAGCTGCTAAGTAATGCATTTATTAATAAGCAAAGCTGCAGAATTGCATCTATCTTCAAGATTTGGATAAGAACTCCAGGAAGAAACAATGCCAGGCTTTGCAAGCCATGCCTGGGGCTGTATCCTAAAAGTGGGTGGAGCCAGGACCAATTCAGGCAGGAATTTTTAGAAGTTTTAAAAGGTGAAATGGCTGCTTTAAGAATCTGCAAAATTATCCATTTTACCCCTTAAACCCCAATCCCAATTTTGGTGGAGGCATATTTTAGAAATTACCAAATGGTTCCCAACCTTTACAGCTTGGCAGCCTGGTGGAGGAAGGGGAATCTGGTCACTTCTGCAAGTCAAGCTGTGCATGCACCCATGTGCGCTGGCCCGCCTCTCACGTGGCCTGGTTCTAAATAGGTCATGGCCCAGTAGTGGGCTGTGGCCCAATGGTTGGGGATCCCTGCCATACACTGTTATTTTTTAGAAGCCCGCTCTGGAAACTACCAAATAGATGTCACTTGAACCTATTGGATCACATTTTAGATAACCTGGAATGGGATAAAAAGAGAAAAGAAGCAATCCAGACGGATTGTATTTGAAGCTGTCCTCTGTTTCTCTCCAAGCTTTCTATTGCTTGATCTTGGCTTGGTTCTTTACAAGCATCTTTGATTCGAAGTTTTGCATTGTTTTTCAAAGAAAAAGGTTATTGATAACTATTAACTAATAGTTATTAATTATTAACTACTGATAACTAATTATAAATTCACTTAATCACATATAGAGAGAGGATGTGTCAGCAACCCTGTTCTATTTTTCTCTCTTTCAAGGAGAAAGAGACAAATAAGACAACAGGGTACAGGTAGTCCTTGACTTACAACAGTTCGTTTACCGTTCAAAATTACAATGGCACTGAAAAAAGTGACTTATGATTGTTTTTCACAGTTGTGATGTTTGCAGCCTTCTCCAGGATCATGTGATCAAAATTCAGATGCTTGGAAGCTGGTTCATATTTATGATTGTTGCAATGACTGAAGGTTACATGATCACCTTTTGCAACTTTCTGACAAGGAAAGTCAATAGGGAAGCCAAATTCATTGAACAACCAGTTTATTCAGCGATTCGCTTAACTGTGGCAAGAAAGGTTGCAAAATCAGGCAAAACCCATTCAACAAATACCTCACTAAACAACAGGAATTTTTGGCTCAATTGTGGTTGTAAGTTGGGGACTATAACTTGGTTTGATGTTGGATTTTGATTCTCATGAGCCTTATCCAGAATGAGGAATTGTAGCCCAAAGCATCTGGAGTGCATAAAAATGTTTGTCTTTACAATAGAACCTTTAGGCTTTTTTCTAGTTATTTTTGTTTGTTAAATTGGAACCCCCATCCAGTTTTAGCTTCTCTTGAGTGGTACCATTTCGGGCAAGCGGCTGTGGTTTTGCATATTTAAAATTCGCAAGCAACTCCCAACCCAATGCACTGAACATAGAAACTAGCCCAGCTTTCTTTTCTAACACACGTTATTTCTTTTCTTCTATGAAAGAGTTTTTCAACAGACATCATTTCTTTTCTATTATTGAAGGTGACTAATGTTAACTGTTAAAATTAGCAGTCCTTTAGCAGAGCTTTCCCTAGCCTGGCAAACTGCAGGCATCCTGGATTACTGCTTCCAGCCATCCCTCAGCTAGAATTGCCAATGCTGGTTGGAGACTTTAGTCCAACAGTCAGGAAAGTGCCAGGTCAGAGAAGGCCTCTTTTGCTAAATAAACAGCAAATGGAAGCCAGGAAATACATCCAAAATATATATAGACTTTTGCTCTCTTCATTTGAAGAAGGACAAGAAGTTTGGGACTGTGTAATAATGTTAATGTATGGGAACTCTTCTCCCTCTACATTTTATTAATATCAACATACAGCTGAAAGTAGCAAAATGGCAAAAATATTTGATGATGGGTAGATATCTTGTTCAGTGATTTTTTATTCTTTACATGTTTTTTTAATATTGAAACAAAGGCTATGCTAGTTTTTAGCCTAAATTTGGGATCGTATCCATTATGTTCTCCTATTTTCCTTTCTACCTGGAAAGGACTACATCCTTTTTTTCCCAAGCTGATCGTTAATGACGATTGACTCTAGCACTAATCATAGTCTTTGAAACTGAAGTTGACTTAGGACTAAAATATCCCTACTCTGCTGTCAAAATAATGTGTTGAGATTCCTTTAAAAACAATAATAAAAAAACCTTCAGAATAGAATCTGAAGTGATGACCATTGAGGCAGCCTCTCATTGGGTTGAATAAACAACATTTAGAGGCAAGTATTCTTTTCCTAGATGTATAAATTGAAATTGCTATGAAGAAGTGGTAAGTGTGTGCATTGATCCCTATGACATCAGGCATTCAAAGCTGATGCGAAAGCAACCCCAAGCTGTTGTGTGAAGCAGCAGTGAATTGGAAGTCTGTCAAAATAGTACCCCAGAATAAGTTTCTGTTTGCAAATGAAGTCAGGGCAATGTCTTGCAGTGAGATCTCTCTATCTCTTATCTATCGGCTGTTGAAGGAGAAGCAATCCTGGTATACATGATTTAGACTGCACAACACATTTGTTTTGATTTGGGCTGTCTTTGCAAGTGGTGTTTTACGCGCTGTTAAGGACTAATCTTTCTGAGATTCTTCACCACACCAAAACTTCTGAACCATTAATACCGTTGGTGTTCATCAAACCCAAAATGGACTAGCTAGGTGACCTGGGGCCCCTCTGCCTTTGTCATTCTAATGGGGTGGCAAAAAGTAGCCTCAATATGTCTCTGGTAGGCTGCATTCAGATAGCACTGACTAAATATGCCCCTGCTGACTACTGCTAGTTTCAGTAAAGGTCTTGTAGGCTGTATGGACTAGGACACGGTCTAGATGCTTAAAAACTCTTCTCAGTAGTATTGGTTTCCTTTCTAGCAAGGCTCGGTAAAGCTTTTTTTTTTTCCATTCTGGGGCTAAGTTCAGTCAATTCTAGAGGAAGGGGGTAGGGTGTCACTTGGCACCGGAAAAGATGTTTATCTGCAAGTTTTGAGTTTTATTTTTCTCTCCTCTTTGAGGTGCCTAGCAAATAAGAATTCTTATCTATGAATATTCCAAATACAACAACAATAAAAATAATGGTTACTTGTTACTGTATTTGGACAGTTAAGTGATTTATCTGACATTTGGTTCTTCCTCCTTACGGCAGCCACAGAGCACATTCACAATGCACCAGTCTGCTTCCTATGTCTCTGTGCCCCAAGAGTGAGTTTGTTAAATGTTTAGTTTTATATAAAAAAATTGTTACTGCTACCATAGCCACAGGAGAGGCTAGGTTCAAGTACAGGTAATCCTAGACTTACAACAGTTTTATTTAGTGACTGTTCAAAGTTACAATGGCATTGAAAAAAGTGACTTACGACCACTTTTCACACATACGACCGTTGCAGCATCCCCGTGGGCACATGACCAAAATTCAGATGCTTAGCAACTGGTTCACATTTATGACGGTTGCAGGGTCGTGTGATCAGCTTTTGCAACCTTCTGACAAGCAAGTGGGGAATCCCATACCAACCATGTTACTAACTTAACAAATGCAACAATTCACTTAACGGTGGCAAGAAAAGTTGTAAAATGGGGCAAATTCACTTAACAAAGGTTTTACTTAGCATAGATTTTGGGCTTAACTGCGGTCATAATTTGAGGACTACCTGTACAGTTAACGTTCAGAGAGGAAGACAATGTTGACTCCAATGCTCAGCTCTGAAAACCACAGAGACAGTTTTTAAGTCTATCTCCTCCTCTTATAAAGCGAGGAGTGCAAGCAGTATTCAGCTGAATATCTTCATGGATTAAAATGTCATTGTGCAAAGGCTCTTGTTTCTTTGCTTCTATTTGACAGCTTATCCTTGTTTCTCTGTCATGTGCTGGGAAATGTGACTTCATTTATTTTCCATTGGGCCATCCATAATCCTTGAGTGCAATTGCAACATCTCATTTTTATGCTTCCTTGATTATTTTAAAAAAGCATGACTTAGTGGAAAAATCCTGACCCCTTCTATCTCTGCAGCTGTTACAGATAAGATTCTTCAAGCTATTTAAATCACACACACAAACATATATATTTGGGGGCTGTTTATTTAAAGAAATTATTTATTCCTTACTTTAAAATGGGATAGGTCAGCATATTTTCAAAACGGCTATTCCACTTTGACCTAATGTTCTTACCATAACAAAGAAGGTTTGATGCTATTCTGTCCTGTGCTGCTGTTCATTGTAGATAAAGGAGTTATGTTGTTCCCCTACTGAGGATGCATATTGGCTTATCCAAATTATGAACTTCGGGCATGGATGCAGCTCATCTCTTCCCTCAAAGGCACCTGATTCTGTTGGTTAAGGATAATGGGAATTGTAGTGCTGAACAATTCAGAAATGCTCTGCTAAGGAAAGCAACCTTTAATAAATGCCAACATTTCCCCCCTCTTGAATGGGGATACAAACTTGATGCTTTATATACAACCTGTAAAATCCATACAGGGTGCATTTGGTCATCTGATGTGTTTTAATGGTGAGATGGAAACTCCAACTTATTTTATAAAATACCTAGGATGGAATAGATCAGACATTAATATTGCAGTTATTTTCATATTAGTTTTACTAGATATTAGTGTGATCTGAAGACTGTTTTGAAAAATACCTAGCATAGTAGTTGAATATTTAAATATTCAGATTTGTTGAAATTCAGCTCTCAGTATTTCTAGATCAAATACATGTGCTGTCTTGTGTCTAAAACATCTGGAGACACCAGGGTGGCAAAAGCTGACTAAGGAAATGATATCTGTTGAGTATCTTCAAAGAGCTCAGACAGTGGGACAAAGGAATTGTCAAGATGCAGTGGGACAGTGGAATTGTCAAGAGCAACAGTAACATCTGGCAGTACTAACCAGGCCAGAGTAAAATGCCAGGTTACTTAATGGCTGAAACTGTATTTGTGTATGATCTGATGTTGGCAAGAACCCAGTGGACTATCAAGAATAGAGATGAACAACCCTTCCAAGAGGAGAATTTGAATCATAATATAGTGGGTTGATTGATGATAACAATATTCAGTTAGTCAAGCATTGCCATAATTCATAAATTATGGCTGACCCAGCCCTAGCTCCAGATCTGAACTATATATAATGATGTTTCAGGAAGTTGATGGGCAGGACATCTGTTGCATTTTGGATCCTTTGTACACTATAATCACATTTGATATTTATTTATTTATAGACATTAGAGTAACTTGAAGATCAGTTTTCTGAATGTCCTTTGTGTACAAAATGTACAAAGAGCCTTCCTTATTTAACCATTTGTATGGTCAATATTTCACAAATACAACAGCTGAGAATAAACATTTTTTTTTAAAAAAAATCTATTAACAATCAAGTGCAAAGTTCATGAGGTCCAAAAAAAGTCCCTTCTATTTTGCCTATCAAATAGCAGACTAATAACCCACCAGAGTTGAGGAAAAACAAAACCTTTGGCACCTTGGGGAAGTCTGACAGGATCAGGATTGTCTAGACTTTGAGAGGAATGTTTTTTTTTCCATGAGGGCAGGTGCTATGATTGAGAAGGCATATCATCTGTATCCTGCTGCTATGGGTGGCATTGCTCTGTAGAAGGGAACCTACCAATTCTATTGGGTCTAGTCAAATGAGCAAAGGCAAGCACTCCCATAAATAACCTATGCTATCATGTAGGGATTCATAAGTAATCAGAACCTTAGATTGCACCTAAAACTCTCCCTGTAAGCAAATGCAGTTCATGGAATGGGGATATCATGATGTGTTCTTACATCATGGCAGTTGCAGTTTCCAAATGTTGTTCAAGGCCAGCCTGTACAGCAGGGGTGTTAAACTCGCAACAAAAAGTTGTCGTCACATGACGTATCATAACTTTTTCCCCTTTCATTAAACTGGGGGTATGGGGATGGCCAGCACATGACGCATCTGGCTCGCGAGTTTGACACCCTTGTTATAACAGAGTATGTCACTTAAAAAGCCTGAATGTGAAGAATGTCATTGACAGCTTGTAACCTGCCCATAGACTAGAGATAGATCTTGTCCAAACTGTAACCGTTGCATGAAAGGTTTTCAGTCAAAGATGCATTGACTTCAGACCAGGCTGTGAAGACTGCATTCCCTTGGGATGATGTGGTGATCTTTTGACTGACATTAGTGCCAAAATGGATAAAATGATCTCCTTTTACCTGCCAGCCAACTAGTAAATGCAAGGAAAGAGATAAACTAATGAGAACCTCTGGCTCCCTAGACATTGCCGCTAGCATTCCTTACCAGTATTCATGCCTGCTGCTTGAAGTTGTAGATCAATAACATCTGGAGGGCTTTAAAATGATCACTTTGGGAAAGCAACAAAAAAATGCCTGAGAATCTCAGCTGCTTATTATGCTCTAAATCTTACAATAAGGGATCATATCAGTTTCATTATAATAATATAAATTTTGGATATGAATGGGCCTAAGTTTAAAACATTTTTCAACTTTGAAGTTTAGAGGGGGCTACTTGGATAGCTGTAAATAAATGAAAATCTACTGAAAATACATTGGATTGGAGACATTGATGATTATAAATCTCTTATTTCAGATTTTCCCTGACCCTTCGGATTTTGATCGTTATTGTAAGCTGAAGCACCGCCTCCCTTCCATTGTGGTGGAGCCAACAGAAGGAGATGTAGAGAGTGGAGAATTAAGATGGCCACCTGAGGAGTTCTTGGTTCAAGAAGAAGAGGAACAGAACTGTGATGAAGCAAAGAAAGAGAGCAAGGAGCAGTAAAAGCACCGAAGATCTTCTGTTCTACTCAGGATGTTAGGTCATCTTGAGGGAGAGAGAACAGCTTTCTGAAGGGTCTTTTCTACAAAAGACATTCAATTTTGCACCTGCAAGATCTTAGTTTTTTTTCATATTCTCTATTGAGAACTGAAGCGCTTGACGTGACAATCTCCAGCTAAAACTAAGAAAGTTTGGGCAGGCAAAGCAAGCCAAAAATGATTGCCCTTCTCACGATCATTGTTGAATTCTGTGGTGGTTGCCTGGGGCAGCCAGGAAATTAGAGGGCGCTTTGGTGGAGGAATAGGCCAGCAGGAAGCATGCTTCTTCTGAAGTGTGTGGTATCAGAAGAAATAACTGCAAGTATAAATGCAGCTAAGTTCTGTAAGGGACTGCCTCTGGCTAAAAATGCATGAGAATAGTGTTCATCTCTCAAAACCTTGCCTTCTCATAGTGTTTTTTCTGGTTTTACGTGTGCATGTGTTTAGAGGCTGGAAGACAAGCCACTGAAATGCTCCTATGACACGTTAGGCAGCCTTTCTGCAGAACAACATAGAGGAGCCATGGGTCAATAACTAGGTTGGCCTTCTGCAGCCTAGTGCCCTCTTAAAGTCGCACCATCTTTGTCAGGCTTCAGGGTCTGGCATTGGCTTGCTCACCTGTTGCACATAAACTATATTTTTTTGTCTTTTCCTTTCTTGACACCTCTTTAAGCATGCATTTTAACATCGCAGTGAATAGCTTTGTATGGCCATTGTGCTGTTGACTGTAGAAATGGCCTTTACTACTTGTTCTGCAGTTATCTTGTTTAGGCTGTAAAAGGTCACATTTTGTTTTGTTTGGGAGGTGGAATTGGAAGAAATGCTTTTTCAGAAAGGAGAATTTGACATGGAAAAAAGTATATTTTCTTTCCTGCTACAGAAGCTGCTGTTTAACTTTCTCTGTTAGCAATGCATTGGTTGCTGTGGAATACGGCTTTTTCATCAGGACTGATTTATGATTTAGTCATGCGTTAAATGCTGGATGAAGGGCTCATGATTATAGTATAAGGCCAACCAAGGCTGTTAACTAGGAAGACTTTAAGACAATTTAAAAGCAGGATGGCGAAAGCAGGGCTTATCTTCAAAAACAAAAGGTATTACAGCATCTCAGTATTGTAGAAAAGATAACACTTTTTTGAACCAAGGATTTTTTTTTAATTTACTTACCTTGTTCACAGGTTCTAAATTCCCCATTATAATCTCATTCTTCATGTCCCATATATCTCTCTTCCGAGAAGGCAAACAAATAATCGGATAAGCTAAATTGACAGCCTCAAGTTCAAAAGAAAAACAGTGTCTGACTTCTTGGCAGGAAGTTCCACAAAGTTGAAATTTCAAATATGACTTTCAGATATTAAAAGTCAATGATTCCATATTAATTTTGCAGAAGCTAAAACTTTGTAATGTATAAGCATTATAGCCTTAACAAGATAGTCAAAATAATCCTTAGTTTCCCATGATCTTTTCCATTCCTTTCCTACTTCGTTGGAACTCTATATATGTGCTATATATAAAAGACACATGCATACACACACGTACACTTATTTTTGATACCTCATGAGTAGTAAAATTGCTGGTAATGGATTAGAGTTGCTTGTTGAAATCAGCAAGGTTACTTTTTTCAGTCTCGTCTCGCATGTGTTTTCCACATAATGGCAATAACTTAACAGCTGTGAATCATTGTTACATGTGGATGTGAGATTGTAGGGATGTAGTTGGCTGTTCTTGTGTGTGTGATTTTCAGCCAAGAACTTGTAAAACACATATACTACCTGTCTTGGTGGATATTTTGGCATCACTGAAATTTGTCTTGCACCCTTGCCTTGTCAAGGTTGCTTTAAAATGGATGGATCCAGGTGTTATTTTTGTATCCTTGAACCTGTTCTTGTCTTGCTGTTCAGTACAATGAGCTTTCACACTTGCACCCAACCTGAATTGCCCAATTTTTTTCCTTCAAAGGTCACTTTTTGTTTCTCCATTTTTGTCCCAGTTTGAAGTTGTCAAATGTTAACCACCCAGATTCAGAAAAACAAAAATCCTTAATGCTTAAGGACAGAGTGTGGTTGTTGTTTGTCTTTGAATATTTGCATATCATTTTTCTGCTTTTTTAAAAGATAGAATTGTTGCTTGTATTTCTGTCACTTCTGAATGTGTCTGAGGAACAAAGCACTCCAGTGGAACTTTTCCTGTTATATTATTACATTCTAGATTTCTGTAAAATTCTTTTTTGAGCCTCAGGGAAAAAGCTAGCATTTTTTTCAAACTACTTTTGTCACTGTGACAGTTGTAAATAAAGTTTGAAAATGCTTTCCAAATTCTTAAGAGGTGTCCTATTTATTTACGTTATTTAAAGCTTTGGCTTTCCCACAGCCTTTTAAATAAATAAATCTCACACATTTGGATGAAGGTGGAATCATCTCACTGAGAAGAGCTAAATAGTAGCTTCATTTTATGGCAAAGATGGCGAGAGAAGATTCATTGGTATAGTGACAGCACATTCACTTTCCTCCCTTTCACCAAAGCCAGGAGGATCTGATTATTATTTAAAAAAAATCCTTTTGACTATTCTCTACAATGGAGGTAGTGACAGTGTGCCCACCCTGTGTTGATAAGTAAAGCCATTTCTGTAGACATGTCCCAGGATAATAGGCCTTTGAATCTCATCCCAACACAGTATACCTCTGTTACCTTCCTGCATCTCATGCCGAGCAATTATGCTATACAACTCTTATGACATGTGAGAAACGTGCGATGGCAGAATGATTGTGGGCTCCTGCCGGAGCAATATTTGCACTGTTCCCTTAGCTAGTTTCCCAGGAGAGTACGAATGCAACCAAAGCTGCACATTAGCATCGTAAATATAAATCCAAATATATAGCAAGCAAGGCATTTCAGGAATAGTTTTAATCTAGAGCAAGCAGATGAAAACATTCAGAAGTGGGGTTAGGGCATCGCCTTGCCGTCCTTGAGAGCTGGTTTTAAATAGTAGGGCATCGCCAATTATCCACCAGTTTGGCACTTGTCAATTTTTCTGCATGTACACACACAAAAAGACATTTCTGCAAATTTCCTTGGCTGGAAGAAAGCCATCTTGTTCTTTCTTACTGAGTATCATCTCAAGGCCCCAAGTCAGGAAGATATTATGAAGCGGAGCTTCACTGCTTTGCACAGAAGGCCCCATAGTTTCCCCTTTTGAGTAGACTCTGAAGTATAAATTAACTCTGCTTGATCCATAGATGAAGTGTGGACACTAAATGCTGCCTCCTTGGCCTAACCCTAAATGCTGTCCCCAAATGGTGTCTTTAAGTTAAAGCTTTTGGTTAAGATTAAGAATATTATACTTGTAGTAGACCATCATTACAAATAAAACTTAACTTGTGAGAGAAACTTGACTCTTAAGTATTTCTAGAAGTAAAGTGGGAAGAGGTATTGTTTGTTTTCAGTTAGTTACTAGGAATTGTTGCTACATAATACTGGGTTAACAAAAATTAGCTAGCTAGCTTCTCTTCTCCACCCCATCACAAGGACTTTATGTTTTGTGTCAATCTAGCTGATATTTCCAAAGATATTGCATAAATGTGGGCCTGTAGAAAACAGCAAAACTCCCTCTTCACAACAGTGAAGCCATTTTCCTCACCAAGGAATTATGGGTCAGTTCCAAGCCTTCTCTGGTATGTTCAATTGCCATTCTCTCCTTCCACCTAACCGCTACTGCAGAGGAGCAGCTGTACACACACACACACACACACACACACACACACACACGTTATTCTGAATGTAAGAGTATTGAAAACTTATTCCCACGTTCCACAAATACAGATTCTGTAAAATACAAATTATTTACGCTGAGTAGAAAAAGTAAATATGGATGTCTTTTAAAACAAAAACAAAAAATGACCTCATTAGGGATATATATATATTTAATACCTTTTTTCAATGATCAAAAACAAATTGCAGCTGTAAATATGCCATCTTGATCTTTTTTATTACTAAATGACAGGCAATATTTTGTTAGACCAGGACTAAGTTTTAACATTTTTGGGGAGCTACAAGCTGTAGGAATTTTTAGCTTTTTAGCTGTGATAATGGCTATTTTTAACTCTGATAATGGATATTCTTTATTATTTTATTCGTTTCCCAAGCTAATTGTAATGTTAGCTTTTACCAGTTATGATTAGAGGATACTTTAAAATTGCTCCCAAAAAAGAAGGGATACCCATTCCCTACCTCTGCTACTTGAACCATTTTAATGATCATTTTGAACTTTTATCAGTTTCAAAGATTTTTTTTTATCTTCAGTAAATCTACCATGTCTGATCTGCAAAAATTCAAAGGACCACCAAATTCAAAGGTATTATATAGGAATATTTCTTAGGTGCCAACTAGCGCTACTAGAGTTTTGCAGTCCAAATATGTTTCCCCTAATATTCTAACTCTTTGCATATGATGTTGGAAGAGCAGTTGTCTACAATCACTTTTAAGTATTAAATTTATGACATAAATGAATAATAACATGGGTTAGACTACTTTTACAGGTGTTCCATGATTGAACATATGGAGAACTTGATTTATGTTCATTGGGAAGCTGTATCTATGAACAAACTGATGTGCATAATTAGTAATCAAATCATGAGTGATTGTTTAAATTCCCAGAATAAAACATGTCACAGAATAGGAAAGGCTTAGATACATCTACTCCTCTTTAGCAAGTTCAGCTGGAGAAAAAAACAATACTCAGAAGTCTTGCTCTTTAAACTCAGAAAACAAAAATCCAAAAGTTGACGATGGAACTTTATTTTCTATGAAAGGTTATTTCTGTGGGTCATGAAGAGGAGAGACCGACATAGGAAAGAAAGCAGGGAGGAAAGAAGCCACAAAGGAAGTGTGTACTGCACATTTTACTCTGTAAAACAGACCTCTGAGCTGCAAGCTCACCCTGAATGTACCCAGAAACCACCAGCTTCATCTGATAAACACAACTAAGGAAGTGAAGCATGCATAAAGAAGAGGATGTCAAGTGGAGCACGAGAAAATCTCACCAATTCTTTGGCTGTATTTTTTGTACTTCCTCCTTCAGCCTGTACTGCTTAATATGTTCTTGCATGCATAGCATTTCCTGCTATTGGTAAGGTTCTTCATGTGTGCAACTTTATTGTTCTCTAAAATTAAATCATTCCTCCCTTCCACAAGTAAATCATATTCCAAGCAGTTTCCTCTGATTAATGCATGACTTTACACTGGCCTTTCAAACCTAGGTAGAAGACAGGAAACAATTCAAAAGAACAGTAAGGCAACATTGGTGATTTCCAGATATGCTGGACAACTATTCTCATCATTGTTGTCCACCTTGGCCAGTAGCCACTTGATTGAGAATTGGGATCAAACAGTTCTTGAGGAGGTCATCAAGCTGAAGAAGTGTAAAAATATTTGAAGTCTCCAGTGGGCATGGCAATGCTTCTTTCGACTGAGGCATATGTGGGCTTTCTTTTGTTTGACCACATTATAATTATTGTATCAGGAGCACATAATTGTTAGAGATGGCTTTTGCTCTATTGGAATTGCCCCACTCCTAATCCGATGCCCTAGGGAGTGGGTTACTGATCAGTAATGGGATTCAAATTTTTTGACTACCGGTTTTGTGGGCGTGGCTTGGTGGGTGTGGCAGGGGAAGGGTACTGTAAAATCTCCAGTCAGAGGAGGTATTCGCCAGTTCTCCTAACTACTCAAAATTTCCACTAACGGTTCTCCAGAACTGATCAGAACCTGCTGAATACCATCTCTGTTACTAATTGATAGAGTAAAAACACTACTGTAATATATAGTTTGTGGGGATAGAGGCTTACATGCCGACAAATATCCCAATTATTTTGGCATCCTATGTTGTAATACCAACATAATTGCTAGTTTGTCTCTGGTTGGTGGGAAGTGTTCATATTTCTCCTTGGCCATGGGATGATGATGCATGTCTATCCTATTTCTGCTGGGTTATATGTGCTCTGTTTTGGGATATTGGCTTCCCCATTCCTTAGCTGAGGGTCATAGAATTTGCTATCTTTTCTGTCAATATAAAAACCATTGTCTCCCAATGGTTTTAACCTAAGTTGAGCATTGTCCGATTAACTCTTACAGTATAATAATAAGTCCTAGTGCATTCAAATGGTTGAAAGTAGTATTGAGGTAATTTAATCACTTTGTACTGGGTTTCTCTGTAGGAGTGGATTTTTTCCATCACAGATTGGATAGTATTACAGTCTTCCTGAGGTGAAACCCAAATCTATGCATTATACACTGCTCAAAAAAATAAAGGGAACACAAAAATAAGACATCCTAGATCTGAATTAATGAAATATTCTTATTAAATACTTTGTTCATTACATAGTTGAATGTGCTGACAACAAAATCACACAAAAATTATCAATGGAAATCAAATTTAGCAACCCATGGAAGTCTGGATTTGGAGTTACACTCAAAATTAAAGTGGAAAAAAATACTACAGGCTGATCCAACTTTGATGTAATGTCCTTAAAACAAGTCAAAATGAGGCTCAGTAGTGTGTGTGGCTTCCACGTGCCTGTATGACCTCCCTACAATGCCTGGGCATGCTCCTGATGAGGTGGCGGATGGTCTCCTGAGGGATCTCCTCCCACACCTGGACTAAAGCATCCCCCAACTCCTGGACAGTCTGTGGTGCAATGTGGTGTTGGTGGATGGAGCGAGACATGATGTCCCAGATGTGCTCAATTGGATTCAGGTCTGGGGAACGGGCAGGCCAGCCACTGAGGTCTAGCATTGTCATGCATTAGGAGGAACCCAGGGCCAACTGCACCAGCATATGGTCTCACAAGGGGTCTGAGGATCTCATCTCGGTACCTAATGACCATCAGGCTACCTCTGGCGAGCACATGGAGGGCTATGTGCCCCCTTAAAGAAATGCCACCCCACACCATTACTGACCCACTGCCAAACCGGTCATGCTGGAGGATATTGCAGGCAGCAGAACATTCTCCATGGCGTCTCCAGACCCTGTCACGTCTGTCACATGTGCTCAGTGTGAACCTGCTTTCATCTGTGAAGAGCACAGGGCGCCAGTGGCAAATTTGCCAATCTTAGTGTTCTCTGGCAAATGCCAAACGTCTTGCACGGTGTTGGGCTGTAAGCCCAACCCCCACCTGTGGACGTCGGGCCCTCATACCACCCTCATGGAATTTGTTTCTGACCGTTTGAGCAGCCACATGCACATTTGTGGCCCGCTGGAGGTCATTTTGCAGGGCTCTGGCAGTGCTCCTCCTGTTCCTCCATGCACAAAGGTGGAGGTAGCGGTCCTGATGCTGGGTTGTTGCCCTCCTACGGCCTCCTCCATGTCTCCTGATGTACTGGCCTGTCTCCTGGTAGTGCCTCCATGCTCTGGAAACTACGCTGACAGACACAGCAAACCTTCTTGCCACAGCTCGCATTGATGTGCCATCCTGGATGAGCTGCACTACCTGAAACACTTGTGTGGGTTTTAGACTCTGTCTCATGCTACCACTAGAGTGAAAGCACCGCCAGCATTCAAAAGTGACCAAACCATCAGACAGAAAGCATAGGAACTGAGAAGTGGTCTCTGGTCACCACCTGCAGAACCACTCCTTTATTGGGGATGTCTTGCTAACTGCCTCTGCTTTCCACCTGTTGTCTATTTCATTTGTACAACAGCATGTGAAATTGATTGTCAATCAGTGTTGCTACCTAAGTAGACAGTTTGACTTCACAGACATGTGATTGACTTGGAGTTACACTGTATCGTTTAAGTGTTCCCTTAATTTTTTTAAGCAGTGTAAATTATGCTCTCTAGTTTTTGATAGAAGAAGACTGTTGAGACCAAGTACAGCAGCAATGTTTCCATTTGTTATGACTCTTGAGCCACAGAACCCATTGCTAGTATGAGATATTCCTTTTCATGATGATTTTATAGCACGAGACATATTTTTCCACAAGAGAAGATATAGATTATGCTACAAAGCAGCTTACATCTACCTCAATCCAGTTATGTTGAGACTGCAACTCCTAGAAACTGACCAAGCTGCATGGAAGTTTTCAGACTTAATACAGTAGGGAGGTGCCAGTTTAGGGAAAGTCACTATAAAATTTGTGGGCAGATAAACCTACCACAACCTATGCACAATGTATGGGTGATACACAGTGACCTACAAACTGCAAGAATAGGCTGTTACAAGTGGTAAGAGAATTGTGGCAGCCTGGATACAGTATTAAAGCATCAAGGCATTCTGGAATAATCCCTCATTTTCTTTTCAATTTGGACAAATAAAATGGAAGAGCTTTATTTTGTACTATTTATATGCTAGACCTGTGAAAGTAGTTTAACTAGGCAGTAACCGATTCATATTTCTTACATCTTTTCTTTTGCCTTGGGGACTTTTTGTGGAGACTCAGTGATGGATTCATGTGTTCTTCAGGCAATTGTTATTATCCTGTGAGACTGCAAAACAGATCATGATAAATTCTCAATTTTGTTATGCAAAACATAATGTTCCATTCCCTCTTCTCTAGAAAAATACCAAATATTCTTGAGATCTCTCCCAAACAAAACATTACCTTTGCAGCTCATTTGATAAGCTACTGCTTAGATATGCCTACTTTTTGCTTCTGCCTGTGTTTGTATGTATTTTTTAAGACTACAGATACCACAATCCATTGTGTATGGTTATGTTGGCTAACAGGCAGGATTGAGATTAATAACATTGAAGGGCAACAGGTTACCTATTTCATTTTATTTGTGTGTATGCATATGTATATACACAGTCCTGGGTTGCAATAATAGAGAGAGAGTTTCAAAATCAAAAGTGATAGCACCACTTTATACTGCACAGGTGAGACCACACTTGGAATACTGCATCCAGTTTTGGTCAACACAATACAGAAAATACGTTGAGATTCTAGAAAGAGTGCAGAGAAGAGCAACAAAGATGAGGAGGGTTCTGAAGTCTCAGCCAGATAATGAACAATTGAAGGAACTAGGTGTGTCTAGTCTAATGAGCTACAGGTAACTAGCAATCTTCCAGTATTTGAGGGGCTATCATAGAGAAAGGGGGGTACATGTTGACCTATTCTCCAAAGTGCCTGAAGCCAGGACAAGAAGAGGTTGAAGAAGGAAGAAGAAAGAAAGAAAGATCCAACCTAAAATTAAGGAGACATTTCCTGACAATGAGAACAAGTAATCAGTGGACCGTTTACCTCCAGAAGTTGTGCTGCTCCATTAATGGAGCTTTTCAAGAAGAGACTGGTCAGCCATTTATCCAGAATGGCATAGGGTCTCCCACTTGAGTAGGGGCATGGACTAGACTATTTCCAAGCTCTCTTCCAATGCTATTATTCTATGTTCTCTGCTCTTGTTTATGAAGGGGTCAACACTGCTGTGCAAAAACAGCTTTTATCAAATCCCTCTTTTGACCTTTTGTTAAAGCAAAGTACATCCTTCAAGATCAGTGGGCAGCCCTAGCAGTCAATGGCTTTATTGCTGCACTTAGGTAGAATTTAACTACAGTACAGTACTCTCCTTTGAAAAGACAGATGCAAACATCCTCTTGAATTTACTTCTCGGTGTTACATAGGAGAAATGCCAAATAAGAATAATCCATTCCTTTTTATATAAATAACATTTTGTCACTTTATTATAAAAATGCCTTGAATTGTGGCCCCATCGTCAATGATCAACAATAAAATGAACTATTTGAGGACATAGTTCAAAGTACTTGATTGTGGTACCACAAACACTGATACATAAAGGGATCAGACAGCTTTACATAAGCCTTTTTCCATATCACAAGAGCACACACTGGTGTTCCCAGTGAATTGTGAGTATTGTCCTGCCAACTGTTTTATAAGCAGTGGTTCAATGCTTTTAACAGCCAAGGGAATTAGCAGTCCCAACTGATTATCTCTACATGCTAATGGATTATTCTGAGATATTTTGAGAGTAAAATATATCCTGCTACAGATCTCTTAGGGAGCCAAATTTGTGAGTGTCTCTTCCAGCAGACCCAAAGCAGGGCAAGTGCTCATAGGAACTAAGTCCAATGGTGTTACTCTTCCTTGAGGTCAGTCTATGATAAGGAGTAAAGTATATTGAAATAATTTTGTAAATATAAGAATTTCAACTATCTCATCTGTTTAAAAAGAAAGTTATATCTGCCCTGGAACAGGCTAGCAAAATGTATTTGAAAATCACCTGTTTGGATGAAATATAAAACAATGTTCTCTATGAAAGTCAGAGGTGGTATTCAGCAGGTTCTGACCGGTTCTGGAGAACCAGTAGCAGAAATTTTGAGTAGTTCGGACAACCAGCAAATACCATCTCTGACTGGCCCCATCCTCATCTATTTGTTGCCTCCCGAGTCCTAGCTGATCTGCTGGGTCTTCTTTTGTTGCCCTGCACAGGAGAACAGAGCTGGAGAGCAGGTTAGTGGGCTGGGGAGAGAATGGGATTTTGCAGTAACCTTCCCTTGCCACATCCACCAAGCCACACCCATAGAACCGGTAGCAAAATTTGTTGAATTCCACCACTGATGAAAGTGTCTCTTTTTTTAGAGACATAAAGCCTTTTTTAGACAAACAATGGTGAGGCCAGACTGGTGGATTGATCAAAAACTACTTTTTAATCAAGGTGAACCTATCCTTAAGTCATACAAGAGATGGAGTGATAAGGGTGTGTTTGTTACTGGTTTATATATTTACAACTGAAATAAATGCTTAAACTAGATAAAAAATAGTTATGCGTTTGACCTTGTAAAAATGAATTGTATTACATGGCAATGATGAATTGCTATTGAAACAATTGTTATTTTGTTTGGAGAATGAATCTGTGAAGATTGCATGATTCAATGAGTAAAGAATTTTGGGTATAATGTACTTGAACAATGGAAAAACGTTTTTTTTATAAAATGATGTTCCACTGTATTTAACATCTAATAAATTGTCCAAGACGGATGAAGGTATTTCAAATGTATGTTGCAAATGCAAATGCAAAGAAGGAACTTTTTCATCTTTGGTGGACTTGTGATAAAGCAAAGAAATGTGTGGGGTAAGATTTATATTTTAATACAGAAGATTATTAAAATGAATATAAAAATTAAACTAGAAATCTTTTTCTAAGTTTAAGAACTTGGGGAAAAAACCTTGCTGTTATATATGTTGACAGCAGCAAGATCAAAATTTAACAGTTCCAATTTAATAGCAAGGCACTAACAGATCTGAACATTAATAATCATGTACCACTATGCACAAAAATGGAAAGATACTTTAATTCCCACAATGGGTGAATGGCTGGAAAAACTGATGGAACTAGCAGAGATGGCTAAATTAACTGCTCTAATCAAAGAAAAGAACACATCCAACTTTGTTTTTACCTGGAAATCACTTCTAGATTTTCTGCTTGAGATGGGGGAAAAAAGAAGAAATATTGACTTTGAGTTTTGCTTATTAGATAAGTTTGTTGTTATAGAAAGGGCTAATACATACCAAGTATGCAAAAGTAAAAAGTTGTAATGTTATTTATTCTACTGTGCTAAAAAGAGTCAGAAGTCAATGCTTTCCTTATTTTTCTCTCTTCCCTTTACCATTCCCCATTTCCTATTATTTTCATTTTCATTTGTATTTTATACTTTGAAAAGTTTAATAAAATTATTTTTTTAAAGTATTGCTCAATAAAACATTAGTAAAAGATAACAATAAGAGTATTAAGTTGTTTTTAATGACACAAAAAGGAAAGAAAAATCACCCTAAAACAATGCAAGTACATATTTAAAAGGCATATGACTTTTTTTTGCTTTCTTTTTAAAGTCAAAACTGACAGGTAAATTGAATTTGGAAGCAATGTGAGATTTACAAGAAGGAGAAGCCATAATATAGTTGTTATGTCCTGAGGACTCTAGGAGTTCTCACTCAGGTCCATTCACTTTGCGGGGGCGTTCTCCCCTTCACCCATTGGTTGGTTCTCCCCAGCAGCCAGCTATAAAAGCAGGCTGCGGGGTCCAACCTGTTGCTGATCGCTGCGAGCCAGTTCCAGGCGTGGCAAGCACGGTCAGCCCTTTATTGTTATAATAAAGTATTGTTGCACTCATGCTCTGGTTCAGCCTCTCTTTTCCCAAACTTAACACTGGCGACGAGGATGGGATGGCTACCAGAAGCACCATGCAACCGCTGAGTCACTAGCCGCCGATCCGCAGCCAGAGAGAGCGATCGGCCGGCAATAAAGAGCAACGCTGATCCGCAGCCAGAGAAGCGGTCAGCAAGCAAAAAGAGCAAACAAAAGAGCAACGCTGGTCCGCTGACAGAGAAGCGGCCAGCAAGCAATAGAAGCGAACACTGATCCGCAGCCAGAGAGAGCGGTCAGAACGAAAAGTTAGAAGCGTCTGTAGCCGCTTGTTAGCCCAGCTACAGGGAAAGTGAAGCGCTGCGAGCCGCAGCCGCTCATTGTTTAGGCGCGAAATTCAAACGGCTGTCATTTGAATTTCAAACCTAAAAGGCACAGCACGGTGCTGTAGTCAAGTCACTGACGCCCACACAGGCGCGAATGCAAACGCCGCCAACGGCTGACGGCCAAACATGGCTAACCCAGAGAGAGAGAGAGGATTGCGAAAAGCCTCTCCAGAGCTGAAATCACTTGCCTGCCACAGGCACTAGAACATTTTTCTGCTGTCCCAGAGAGATTTTGTCCACAGGTTGTTCTACCGGCCCCATCACCATGAACTCCAATCCAGTCTTCCCAGCGTTCAAACCGGATGAGGAGAAGTGGGAATCATACAAGAACCGTTTTAACCATTATATCGATGCAATTGGGCTGGCTGATGCTGGAGAGCATCGGAAAAAATCGTATTTCCTGATCTACTGTGGAGCCATCGTCTTCGATACTGCCACAGCCCTCGTGGCTCCACGTGAGTTGAAAAACGTTCCTTGGTCAGAGCTACTTGAAATCCTCACTAACCACTATTCTCCCAGGCCCTCACAGATTGCCAGGAGATTCACCTTCCGTATGAGGAAGCAAGCGGACAAGGAAACCATTAATCAGTATATGGCCGCTCTCAGAACAGCAGCATTGCATTGTGGGTTTGGAACCTACCTGGAGGACATGCTCCTCGATCAACTAGTCTGCGGGGTCAAGGACCTACACCTTCAAAGGCGCCTCCTCGCGAAAAAAGACCTCAATCTCGCACAAGCAGTCGAGGAGGCCTTAGCAGCAGAACTGGCAGTGCACTCAGCCACCGAAATCCATGGCCCGACTGCCAAGCTGACGTCAATTCCAGTCCACTCCGAGGAGGTGGTAGCAGAGGAATCCCTGAGTGATGAAAACGACATCCACCGCCTCTCCAACGACAGACGGCCACAGGTAGGAGCCAAACAAGAAAACATCGGTCCACCCAAGCACATCACCCTGTGCCTAGCCTGTGGTGGATCTCATCTGAGGGCCACCTGCAAGTTTAAAGGAGCCACCTGCAATAACTGCCATAAAAGGGGCACATCGCGAGAGTCTGCCAAGCCCCTCAAAGCTCAACACAAAGGCACCCCCCTTCTCACACTCGGGCCGCAGAGGCAAGTATTGAACTGTCGCACGCACCACCGTGCCAAGCATACTTGCCACACTGTTAGTAAAATCTCTCTCTCCGTTTCCCTAGAAGGTAAACCGTGCCGCATGGAGGTTGACACAGGGTCAGCGCTCTCAATTATCTCATGGAACACCCTCAAGAGGCTCCAGCCCAGCCTGTCCACTAGCCGGCTCCAGAAGTGCCACTTTAGCCTGAAGGACTACCAGGGGAAGACCATTCCTGTAATCGGCAGAGGCAAGTTCCTTGTCAATTTTAGAGCTTTTAAAGGTCACCTACCTCTAGTGGTAGTTAACGGCAATCTCCCTACCTTATTGGGGCTCGATTGGTTTCCCCATCTCGGCCTAGGGCTAACAGGAGTCCATGCTGTCTCAACCTCAGACACTGACTCCTTATTCGCTGATTACTCAGATGTATTCAGCGATGAGCTGGGGTGTTATAACGGTACCCCAATATCGTTCTCAGTCGACCCCAGGCAGTCCCAATCAGGCTAAAACCGCGTGAGGGTCCCATTCGCTATTCGGCCAAAACTAGATGCTGAATTGGATAAACTATTAAAACAAGGGTCATTGAGCCAACAGATTTCGCCAAATGGGAGATGCCCATTGTCACACCCTCAAAAAAGGCGGTAGCCTGAGAATTTGCTCGGACTACAAGACCACAATCAATAAGTTTCTACAAGTTAGCGCTTACCCAGTGCCCGTCATTCAGCATTTATTACACACTTTTGAACCTGGCAGCATTTTTGCCAAATTGGACATGTCTCAAGCGTATCAACAGTTCCCTGTTGACAACCAAACAGCGGAACTCCAGACCATTGTCACTCACAGGGGTGCTTTCCGATGCAAGCGTCTCCAATTTGGCGTAAGTGTTGCCCCGGGTATCTTTCAATCCCTCATGGAGCGGATTTTACAGGGCCTCCTGGAGTAGTACCCTACTTGACGACATCTTAGTCTCGGCCAGGGACAGACCCCAACTCTTCCAGAGAGTTCGAGCAGTGTTAGAGAGGTTCAGACAGCATGGCCTCAAATTGAAAAAAGAAAAATGCGCCATTGCCACTAGACAGGTGGACTTTCTGGGTTATAAAATTGACGCCTCAGGCATTCACCCCCTGGAGTCCAAGGTTAAGGCAATTCACGAGGCACCCACTCCAACCTCCAAAACTGAACTACAGGCCTTCTTGGGGCTATTAAACTTTTACGCGTCTTTCTTGCCCCATAAAGCATCAGTAGCTGAACCCCTACACAGATTACTGGATAAAAAGTCACCTTGGCACTGGTGGCACAAAGAAGACCATGCTTTTCACGCCGTGAAATCACTACTCACGTCAGAGGCGGTACTTATTCAATTCGACCCCAACCTTCCTTTAGTGCTGGCAGCAGACGCATCCCACTTTGGAATTGGGGCAGTATTAAGCCACAGGCTTCCCAATGGCGCCGAGGCTCCCATTGCCTTTTCTCCAGGACGCTCTCCGCAACAGAGCGTAATTACAGCCAGATCGATAAGGAAGCTCTAGCAGCTGTTGCAGCAGTGAAAAAATTTCACGAATTTCTCTTTGGCCATTTTTTCGAGCTGGTCACAGACCACAAGCCCCTCCTGGGTCTACTAGCTGGGGACAAACAGACCCCTCAAGTCCTTTCCCCTAGGATGATGAGATGGACCCTCTTCCTAGCAGCCTACTCCTACAGACTCATACACCGGCCAGGTAAAACATTGTCCCACGCTGACGCTCTCAGCCGCTGTCCCTTGCCGGCTCCGGCTGAAGACCCTGCTCCTGTCCACGCTATTTTCGAGGTAACCCAATTGGACCTCCCCATCACTGCCCTTGACATTGCTGCTAAAACCAAGGCAGACAAAACGCTCGCCCAGGTGCTCGACTGGGTGAGGAGGGGGTGGCCGGGTGGCAATGTTGAAAACAAATTCTCACCTTTCAAGACCCGCATGCAGGAACTGTCCAGTTTGCAGGGCTGTCTACTGTGGGGCACTCGAGTGGTCATCCCGACCTTACTGCGTCCCGAGTCCTGGAGCGTTGCACGAGGGACACCCTGGCATCGTGAGAATGAAGGCATTAGCACGCAGCTACGTATGGTGGCCGGGCCTCGGCGAGGACATCGCTAGATGGGTAAGCTCCTGCAACCCCTGCCAGGAATCCCGTCCAGCTCCTCCTATTGCCACCCCTACTAAATGGGAGAGCGCCAGCGCTCCGTGGTCCAGAATTCACATCGACCTAGCCGGCCCCTTGCATGGGAAAATGTTCCTAGTGGTCGTGGACGCCTATTCTAAATGGATTGACGTTGCACAGCTATCCACGACCACCACACAGGCAATCACCAACGTATTAACACGCCTGTTTGTAACACACGGGCTACCCGACTCCATTGTCTCCGACAATGGCCCACAGTTCGCATCAACCGAGTTCAGCCGTTTCGCTGCCAACCTGGGTATCCGCCACATTTTCACAGCCCCATTTCATCCTGCCAGTAACGGATTGGCTGAAAGGGCTGTCAGGACCACTAAAGAAGCCCTGGCTAGGTTCAGCAAGGATGACTGGCACCACAAACTCTCGCATTTCCTGATGAGCCAGCATTCAACGCCATGTTCAGTCACCAACAAGTCCCCAGCTGAGCTCCTGATGGGCAGGCGTCTGAGGACTGTATTGGACAGACTTCACCCACAATACTGCCCTGACTCTCCCCTCGCTTCCACATCGGGGGTTAGACATTTTATCTTACAGGAGTCAGTATTCGCGAGGAACTTCGTGGGAGACCCCCTGTGGATCCTGGGCGAGATCGTGGCCATCACCGGACCAAGGTCGTATCGGGTCAGACTGGAGGACGGCCGGGTCTGGAGAAGGCACCTGGACCAGCTGCGCAGGCGCCTCAGCACCCACACTAGCAGGGGCCCAGAATCACAAAGCGACGGGAGGTCTCAGCATCAACCCCACATCCACATCCTTCCCGGCAACCAGTGCACACCAACAGTCATTCCAGATAGCCCGAACACGGACAGCGGCGCCCAGACGGTGGACCAGCCCGATCCAGTCTACGGGAGCACGTCCCCAGTGACCAACCCTGCGAGTCCCGGGCCTGCCCGAACCGAGGGGCACGTTGGTGACACTTACCCGGCTCTGCCTTCCCAGACAGACTCTGAACGGACAGTCAGCGTTCCAGAGCTGCGCCGTTCCGGGCGCCAACATAAACCTCCTGCCTACCTCAAAGACTATGCGTGTTCGCATCTGGGGGGAAGGGGTGTTATGTCCTGAGGACTCTAGGAGTTCTCACTCAGGTCCATTCACTTTGCGGGGGCGTTCTCCCCTTCACCCATTGGTTGGTTCTCCCCAGCAGCCAGCTATAAAAGCAGGCTGCGGGGTCCAACCTGTTGCTGATCGCTGCGAGCCAGTTCCAGGCGTGGCAAGCACGGTCAGCCCTTTATTGTTATAATAAAGTATTGTTGCACTCATGCTCTGGTTCAGCCTCTCTTTTCCCAAACTTAACAATAGTCATGTTTAGAATCTCAGTTTTTCTATTACCTCTCCTTCCATCAGTTTTTCTTTTTCTCCCCATGCAGTTTTTAACATTCAGTGTTCACTGAGTATATACTCAGTCTTTCCTGGGCTATATCTGTGGCACCTCTCCCAGTTAGGATTTCTTCTGTAAAATGTGTTTGTTCATTTGCAGACCTTTCTATCTTATCCATGACTGGTGCCACAATGATCACAACAGGGCTATCACTGGGGTAACTGAGATTTTTAGTTATAGTCACATAACCTTCCAACTCTGATTATCTGTTATCTGACTTAAACAAGTATAAAATGTATTTCAACATTACCAGCTACCATTAAACTCATTTGTTGGGTCTGAAAACAGTGTATGTAAATCCATTCAAATCTGACATCTATTTCTATTTATCAAGTAATCTATTTCATTAGATTAAATAACCATGCTTACAGAAATATTTTTTCAACAAAATTAGGATGGTGAACATCTGACCTTCTGTCAGGTATATTAATCCAGTTTAAATAGATCAACTTCTCCAAGTGGTTATCTTATCTTAGATCTAGTGGTTTCTTATACTGATTTGCAATGTCCTAAGTTTTATCATGGATACCAAGTATGATTGCATTGTGCAAAGGGAGTATACTCTGCACATTCTCAAAAATACTCTTTTTAGAATTTCACAGAAGCTTGCCCTGGAATGCAAAATATGCTGATATTTTCCATTGCTTTTCTTCAGATTAAGAAAAGTTTTAGACTATATATGAATGAGACGCAATCTTTTTTGGACCAAGAACTGCTCTGATTTGACCTTCAAGTGGAATGACTTGGATAACAACTAGCAAGTGGGTGAAGCCAGAAGAGAAACAACTGTTACATTATTTCACTACAGTAATTATCAGCACTTAATTCTATGTATTTCTTATTTAATTATTTAAGATATGTTTAATACATACTTTTAGTAAGGCTTATATTTAATATTTTCCCCTTTCTGTCTACAAAGAGGAGAAGTTCCTCATTTAGCTACTGAAAAACCAACGGATTAAGAGGATAACATACAAAATACTTAAACCAAATGTTTTGCACCCATTTTTGTGACATATGTCCTTTTTTTCACGTCATTTGAAAAACAGCAGAAGCAAACTTTCAGGACTGTTCTGAATCTGTGTCCAAACACATTAGATGCCTGGTAAGGGAAAGGTTACTGACAAAGTTAATAACATGCTGACTCTGCTAATTATTGTTTCTAAAGTCCAAAGTCATAGGAAAAAATGACTAGAATTACATTCTACACACCACCAACAGGAAAGATTACTGGAAAATTTGAGTCATTCTCATTTGGAACAATTGTAATTATATATTGTATATTACATATAAAATGACTCTCATTGTGAAAGAACATCATTATTTGTGTGAGCTCAGTCTCTGTTTCTTCATTACACAAAGTTCTTTGCCATGTGGCTTTGAGCTGAAGGTCCTGTGGGCTTGATTGTGTTGTAGAAATAAAGGCTCTAATGAGCAACTTGGTTTGGGTTTGTGTGATAAATTGAATCTTTAATACAAGTATCTTCTATTTAATTTGTTCCAGAAATTGAAGTACAAGGTAGGTATCTGGATTTTATCTGAACAAAAGAGAATGCTGGCTTCTTCAGGTTTATAGATTTATTCTTGCATAACCGAAGAGGACAAAAAAAATGTAATGAATTTCTAACTGGAGCTGCATTTACTTATCAGATTTTGGTTTTAAAGAAATACTTCAGTTCTCAGCACAGTTCAATCACAATAAGCCCATACAGTGTCAGATTCATAAATAAGCTGGTAAAACAAATGCATATTAACCTCCAAAGAGATTTACTGCCCAATGATTGGAGATTATTTTAAAGATCAGATATACTGATATTTGACGCCTCCTATCCAAAGTTTTAAATTTTATCTATTTTATGGTATTTTGGCTTTGGGATACTTTCTTGTGTGGCCTTGTGGTATATCTTCATTTCTGCTCACATCTCTACAGAGTTTGCAGAAATTTCAGACAGGACTATGTGAAGTAACTGACACAAAGAGAGAGAGAGAGAGTGATGAAGCAATCCAGGCCATAGTGGCCATGCAATCCCACCAAAGTGAAGAGGCCACATGACTTACCGCAATAAACAGTGGGGGAGGGGCTGGGTGGGTTTCAACTGTTTCAAACCAGTTACAGGAAGAGAAGGTCCTTGTGCTTCCAGGCTGAGTAGTTTGGGGATTCCCCACAGTGTGGTTGCCTGGTTGGAGAAAGGAGACTTCCTGTTACGAGGCTGTGGCATCATGGTGGACAATCCACAGCAGAAGTCTTGTCAAAATCACCAAGCCTAAAAGAACATTGGCGTGTTCTGAGAGGCAAACTAGTGATTGCACATATTGAAGCCTCCTGGTAGGGAAGAAGGGAGAGCCTCAGGGAGGTAGTGGTTCATCCACTTCAGCCCCTGCTTTGGATCCCTCTCAGACTTCTGAGGTGCTGTGGAAGAAGGCTGTGAGGGTCCCTGAAGTAGAGAAAAACCAAGCACCTTGGCTTTCTCCTTAAAAATGAATGAAGCAGCTTGAAGGCATTTCATTCAAAGATTCATCAAAGCACAGCCTCCTTTCAAGCTTCATACAATCCAAGCATGCAAATAAGTAAAAATATCAAATATCTACATACAGAATGTCTAAACCTGATTGGGTTTAGTGAGAGTGTTTAAATGTTTATCTACTACCAAAATACGTGAAAGCTAAAGGTAATTAATTTAAACTGTGTCTCCTTTTTATATTAGTTTTAAAAGAGACTTTTAAGAGGGATGTAAACAATTTCCTGAAATGAATTTCTGAGTGGATTTGGGAGTTTTGCCATTCTAGCAGTCCCTGGGGGGATGAATGCTACCCATAAGCTGAATTAATTTATTGATTTGGTTGGGTTGGGTTTGGTGGAAATCAAACATCAGGAAGCAGCAGATGAAAAAATGCCTTCACACATTTAGTAAGTCATGGCTTCATGAACCATGAATAAATCATTACCTGGAATTTCCCATGGTTGACTACAGTAATCACAATGGTTAGCACTGCATATGTTAAACTAAAGTGAAACAATTCATATTATGGTTCAAGCACAATATGTAAGTTCACAATACGTAAGTAAGTTCATGGGAAATACCAGACTAAGCTCTAATAAAAACCAAGCACTAGAATAAAAAACTGAAGTTAATACTTTTCTCAGGAGATTAATTACAATTCCATCATTTGGGGAAAAGTGTGCTCCCATCACAAGAAACAATGCAAAAGATCTTTCAGGAAGGAACTTGTTAGAAAGAAAAGCATGCATAATTAATTGGCCATGCCAACTTTCATTCAGCTTGTAAATATAGCTGAGATGGAGAGTAGAAAGCAAAAAATGTATTTTCAGGAGGAATGTTTTTAAAAATTCCATTTTCTAGGGGATTTTTATCTTAACCTGAGACAGACTGGCACATTTTTAAATATCCCACCATTTTAGTTGTGGTAGTGTGACATGCCGAGACATACAACTAGTCATAGAATGGCTAGTTGTTCCCGGCTATTTAATGGAGACTTGTTATCTGGACCTAAAACAATATCAATCTTAAGAATAATCTAAAATAAATCTTGGTTACAAAGTCCAGTTTTCAAGATGTAGCTGCTGTGGATCTGAAAGGCATCATGTATTTATGACTAGGGCTTTCTGTGGATTTTCGAGTTTTGATAGATAAGTCAGTTCAAAACACCTCCCCCCCTCAGAAACTGTTCCTCTTTATAAAACAGGCAGTTTAATTTTCAAGTACATTCCCTGGGAACTTGATTTACAGCTATTCAAACCAAGCCTGGGGTCTCCTGTCTTCTATTGGTTCTTCTGCTGATAAGACTCAGAAAAGAGAGTGCAGTCTCAGCTTGGTATCTAAAATGCCTCATTTTTTTCACCCTTCCAGAGAATTCTGCAGTATAACTTCTGAAAGTACATAGGAGTTTTTGTGAGATATGCTGACCTTCTAGTCTTCTAAATATTTCAGTCACTATTGTCTTGATTTCAGAAAGGGCTTAAAAATACCAGCCAGCAACTTCCTTTAGTCACCCTAGCAGATAGCAGTTGTATCTCTAACCTCTACTAAAGATCATCTTTGTCATGGAAAAAAAACTATGTGCTCACTTGGACTCAAAAATGACTTGATGGCCCATAATTAACAATCTAAGGATCGTCTGCAAAGGATAAACCAGGTCCCTTGACGGATCCCCCTTTTCATTGGCACAATTCTCTGGATTATGCCCTTTTCCACTTCAGAAATCTTCAAAATCCACTTGAACCAGCATGTTGTCCCAAACCCTAAACCTCTCCTAAAGCAACAAAAATACTTTGAGGATGCAACATAATATTATTAGCGTGCAAACAATATATCAATGTACATTGGGTCTCCTCAAAGCATTTGCAGCTTGTTTGCAAACCCCTGAGCAAAGGAAGATCATGTACCCTTGGCTTACTTCATTGCAAAGGCAAGACAAAAGGAAAGGCAGATATAGTGTAAGGTGGGCAGCCTGAAATTATAATATTTTTGATAATCCCATCTGAGTGACCTTCCTCCTAGGTCAGCATAGCTGTTATACTATTTCTGACCAATGATCAGTGACTGTAAACAATTTGGTTTACTTACCACAGATTTCTGACTGAGACCTCCTCCCATTGCTATTCAGGTTTGGTTAACTTGCTGTGACTGTTCTCTTACAAGGATACTTTAGGTCAGGGGTGTCAAACTCAAGGCCCATGGGCCGGACACAGTCTGCAGAGTGCTTAGATCTGGCCTGTGGAGCCACCCTGGAAACAGCAAAGGACTGGTCAACGGTGCCTCGGCCTGGCCCAGGCTGACCAGTTGCTGATCTATAACCTGGTGGCAGCTGGCAGACTGCTGTAGGAGGCTGTCACAGCTGAAAACAGAGCTTGGGGGAGGGCCGCCTGCACCCTTTCTGAACTCAGTTTTTGCTGGCAGAGTGCTAGCAAAACAAACTACTAGCAAAAGTAGCATTTGATCACAAGGCAAGGAGACATCAAGAAATATTTCCCCTTTTGCATTTGAGCATCCAAGAAGGACAGGAAAGAAGAAAGGGAAAGAGAAAAGAAAAAGAAGGGAAGATGGGAAGTGAGCAAGGAAGGAAAGAGGAAAGAGGGGAAGGAAGAAGAAAAGAAAAAGAAAAAGGAAGGAAGGAAGGAAGGAAGGAAGGAAGGAAGGAAGGAAGGAAGGAAGGAAGGAAGGAAGGAAGGAAGGAAGAGAGATTATAATCAGAGAGAGGGAGGGTCTGAGGGAAGTCCTGGCCACCAACAGCCCTGCTGACCTTTCACATGTCTCCTCCTCCTGACCTCTCCTGGTGGTCTCCCATCCTATTGCTGAGGATTGTTTGGTTACACAGCCAGGTCTCCTCATGTGGAAAGGGAATGGCCCTCCCTCTGACCCACACACTTTGCCCTCCTGCAAACACCATGGGCAACCTGGCCAAGGAGAGCGAAGACAGCAGCAGCAGCTTTGAGGAATAGGTAAGCACAGCCAGGCATCCCTTCAGGGAAGTGGGGCTGGACTGGGCTGTGGGGTCCTGGGGTCCCAGGAGCTTGAGGATTGTGCTGGGAGCTTGCCCTCCACTGCCTATGGCTCTGGACAGCCTGCATCGCCATCTGAGGGGGTCCTCTGCATGGCATGAAAGGGACGGTGAGGCTCTTCTGGAGGACAAGGGTGTGGCCCTCTCCCTGGTCTCACCTTCCTCTGCTGGAGACAATTGATCCCTCCAGCCCCATCTGGGCCACCACAGGCACTTCTAACAGGAGTGATGTCAAGCTGCCCATGCCTACCCCAGCCATGCCCCTCCCCCAGCCCCAAGGGGTCAAGCACAATCCTGATGTGGCCCTCAGTTTGACACCCTTGCTTTAAGTAGTTTACATGTACGGGATGGGGATGGACATCTCACAAGTTTGGATTGAATGCAGCACAAGTGCGTGTGTGTGGTGTGTATCTTTTACCATCCCAACATCCCAGGAACAAAGCACTGATCATCTTCACTATCAGCAACCCTCTGTGTGCTTCCCTTAACTGACACCAATCTTCAACAATCATTGATGTTAAGATCCATCTTAGTTGTCAGCCATGATTCAGTTTCATCAAATTCTCCCTCCCAGTTCTCCTCCTCCATCCCCACGATTTTCTGATAAAATTCAGACTCTACCTTTGATGCTGGACCAATAACTGTTCCTCCTTCTTTTCTCATTTTCCTATGGGAAGCTAAAAAATCCCCAATCCCAGTTTGTCTTATGAAGTTGATCTTTTTGAAACTTTTTGATCTTTTTGGAACTTTAAGATCCTGTTTCTTGACTGTGCCATCTAAGTTCCTACCTCTACTCTCCAGGATTAAACACAGTAACAATAGATTTATTTCCCTGAGAGAAAAGTGGATTTTGGCAATTAAAAGAAGGATACATTTTCTGGGGCAGGTAAGGATTTGAGCAGGCTTTGAGTAGACTCCACTCCATCCCCTTCTACGGCTACCTTATGAATTTGGCTGGAGGATCGAGGAGGGGCTATGATTTCCTGGCAGGGGTCTGAAAATGGAAATTTATTTTAACACACATTTTCACTCCTCCATGGGGAGCCAGGCTTTTTAATAGAATAGAAATGATTTGATATTTATGGAACAAATCCATTCAGCCATGGTTAGAACATTACATATATAAACCCAGAAAAAAAATTAAGATAAAGAATGGTATCTATTTTTTCTTCTTTCCCAAGTTACCTTTCAAAACAATATCATTTTCTTCAGAGTAAAGCTTTGGGCATTTTTTTTATTTGAAAGCAAACTTTTGGAATGGCTCTCAGGGTTAGATTAAATTGCATTTTGAGCCAAAGGCAGCTTTTAGGGACATCAGTTGACCACCCTTTATATGCTATCAGTCATGATGCATTTTCAACTCTTGAAAAGTGCTCTGGTTCATCTAGATTGGGTTTCAGGGATAGACTTGCATTTACCATTTAGGAAAATAGAAAGTGATGCAGCCTCCAAAAAAAGCAACATACAATTTACCAGTAAAAAGCAGTTGCAGAGACCAAAAAAGTGAACATTCAGCAATTAAATTAAAGTCTTTTTTATTCCTTTCTTTTTCCATCTTTTTTTTTAATGGAAGTCAAAAATTTGTTTCAGGTTGAAGGGATAATGATTTGTCACAGTTTCATAATACCCAGAATCCCCAGACATTCCCAGATCCTGAGATGCTCCCCGTCAGGAGTGCATCACCTTGAGGAAAGCTAGACTGAGCCAACCACATTACTAATCTGCAGTAGCAGTTGTCTATTGTATAAATAAAAGTTAAATCAGATAAATGAAGGGGTGGCACTTTTTGGACAAGAGTCAAAAATATGCTGCTTCCTTATCCACGCTCAAAACTCTTCTTAAAACAGTACATTATCTATGCCCATTGAGGAAGTGGGATTTGCTTCCATGTAGACACAGGTTGAGCTTTAGTTCTTTTGTGATGATGCAGTAGAGCGGTTTGAGCATTGAACAAAATCTTCTGAGATTCAAATACCTTAAAGTCACTGAATAATCTAGGGATGGTCTCAGGGTTTCTCCAGAGAATTAAATGAATAAATGTACAGTTTGTATGCTATCTTGAGTTTCTGGCAGAAAAATCAAGGTGAGATAGAAATCTCATGAATAAATGGTGAACATATAATATCTACTAAGGAGACAACCTCAGGGACTCAGGAGAATGACTGAAAATTTATGAAAGTGACAGAAGTAATATTCCCCCAGCAAACAAAGAGATAGATCTGTAAGTAGGATAATAGAAAGTGGAAATCCTGCAGTAAGCCAGTGGAAAATGCTGCCTGAATTTTTATTCAACAAACCAAAAGGTTTGTTCAATTTTGTCATCTTACTGGAACTGGAAAATATAAAAACAAAAAAGACAATCAAAATGATTAAAGCTGTTTATATATAAGAAGATTTTCTTCCCATTACAAAGTTGACATTCAGCATCATTGCACAAACACTCAGAACCAATATTCACCGCACGATATTTGGTGCCTTTCACCTTAGTGGTGAAAGATGCAGTACTCTCATCCTTTGAGCTATTAAGGTAACACTTACTCTTAGCAATCATATAATCTTCATGGTGATCTGACCTTAACCTGATCTTTCAGCTCTTCCAATGATTATCACTCATTGATAAAATAACTGACTGTGTTGATTATTCTCTTCTTCTCTTTCCTCCCTCCTTTCCCATCATTGGAATCATCTCCAGAGAGGTAGATTTCCTTATAAAGTGTCCAAAGTAGGACAATTTGAGCCTCATCATTTGCATCTTGAATAAGAAGTCTGGTGTGATTATACTCCTGTCATTTGTTTCCTTCACTGTCCATGGTTTCTCCAGAGTTTTATCTAACTTCAACTATCAAAATAGCAATACTCTGTTTCTTCAAAGTCCAATTTCACTTCCCTAGAGTGTTACATGGAACACCATTGCCTGCACTATTCTGATTGGTATAGGTAACTAAAGATCATGCATCTGATTATCTTTTCCAAGGCTTTCATAGTTACTCTAAATGCTAGTCTACTTGTGTTTTTTGGCTGCATGTATCATTACTGTTTATGCTTGATCCTAAAATAAGAAGCTACCTACCACTTTTCACTTTCAGTACTATGACTGGTTGCTGTATCTATTATTGTTATTTTTTTCACTGTGCCTCTTGACTTCAATTACCATAGTTGTAGATCTTTTACATTTTCAGCCATCATAACTTGCATAGGTGTTTGATGTTTTTTCCTCCAGTTTTGAAACCATGCTAATTTTCTTCCTATCCATGTTTCCTTAATACAGTATATATTCAGCATATATGTTGAATAAATAAGGGAAGAGTATTCATCCTTATCTTATTCTCTTGCCAGGCTGGAGACAATCTTCTCATCATGTTCTATTCAGACTGCGGTTTTCTGACCTTTCAATAGGTTTTGCATTAGGACAATAAGATGTTCTGGGATCCTCATTTTCTAAGCACATTTTACAGCCTGATGTGATTGACAAAAAGTCCTTACTATAATCAAAGTGGAGACTTCATTTCATATTTCACAGGGTTAAGCTTTCTCACGTTCATAAGTCTTACATTCTATGTTCCCACTAATTCTGTCTTTGCAGCTTTGAATTTCCTTTCTATATATAGCCATACCAGCAATTCATATTTAATCTAGCCAAATCATAAACACCATTATTCCAAAAGACTCAGTTCTTCCTCAGTAGCATGATGATAGCCATCCGACCTAAGAGGCCCATCACCCAGCAATATATAGGTAATCATTTTTTTCCATCCATGTGGGTTTTTTTTGCTAAAATACAGAAGTGCTTTACCTCGCTTTCTCCCACACAGCATGAACTGTTGTCTTTGCTATTGCCACTAAAATGATCATTTACCATTGCTGCCAATTCAGATGACTGCTTACTTTAGATGGACAGCTATGACGACTTTCACACCTTGGGTGATCCCGCAAGGAATATACAATAGACTCTTAGCTTACAGTTTCAGCACTCCTCAGCTCTCCCTGAACATCAAACTGCCATAGTGAGTCAGTCCAACAGGACTTTGGGGAGAAAAACATTCTTAAATGGGAAGAAAAATAAGTTTGTCTGATTTTTTCTGCCCCCTTTGCTGATGCTTAATTTTGCTTCAACTGCCTCTATTCTGACTCACTGCCAGGTGCCTGACCCATCCAAAGTAAAAGATGACAACCTCTGACAGATTTTACATAGCCTAAGGCTGTCCGTGGTCTGTATTAAAATAAAGTGAAACATTCTACTTTAACACCGGTACATCTACAGACAACTTAAACCTGTCTTAGCACACAGCTGGGATGAGACAAAGTCAATGTTACAGGGAAGGGGAAAAAAAATAGTAGTCGGGGCAAGCTTGAGATGTGGTTAGGTGCAAATGGGGACAAAGCCATAGTTAAATTGTGGACTTCTTTACCATGTGTGGTGCTCACAACCACCAATTTAAACACTTTTACATGGTAACTAATGGATACACTCAAAAGTATTGGGTAATTGCTGCCTATTACTTTTGGTGACTGTTTAGTACCACTGGTCAGAACTTGTGACAATGTGGCAGAAAATTCTGATGGCATGATCCCTAGCATGGTCCAGAAGAGTTTAAGTTCTGATGTTTCTATATCACCAGACTATCAATCTGAAAGGTCTAAAAGCCCCACACCCCCAATATGTGTGATATTATGCCATTCATGAACTGGGCATAATCATTTCCCTTCAGCAGGCTAGATAAACCACCCCCTCCCTTTCTGCAATGGGGCAGTAGGACTCCAGAAAAAAAGAGATTGTCTACCATCCATTTCCCCACCGCAGTCTTCCTCGCCACTTATTGGATCATTCTATACATTATGTATGCTGTTGTCATACTTTGTTTCAGGCTGCCTCTCTTGTCATTATATCTCTCCATGTACTTGTCCAGGATCAATCATGTGAATTGTATTCTGGTTTACAAAGGGGGAAAAAAACTCAAGGAAATCTGCTAAGAAAGGAGCTGTATTATTAGCAGTGGCACCTGGTACCTTGAAAGCCTAATTAGCTAAGATAGCTACACAAAGCAGAAAGGAATGGAAAATTCTGAAACAGAAAGCTTTATGGGCAGCTCCGTTTCATAATTCCTTTAATGGGTTGTTTTGTCACAGGCCTTTTATAAACAGGCAGGTGCTTAAGGGAGGGGGGAAAAGGTGGATGGAAGAGTCTTTAAAGTCACTGCAGGCTTAAGAGCTGTAATTTGCTGCTGGTGACTAACTTAATTATCAGCTTTATATGTTCCATTTGCTTGCTGCTACCTCAAGGAGATTATATTTATTTGCATCTGGGTTCCTTCTTCCTTTGTTGGAATTACCAGTGTCATCCTTCTTCCTGTTGCATGCATCCTCTCTGTCATGCCACACAATCTATTCATGCTATTTTTTGCCATCTCTGCCCTGAAAATGGTCAGTATACCAGCTGTCTAAGGATCTGGCCATTGTTTATTTTTCTTCCTTTGCCATTCCACTTCTATATTTTATCAGTTTGAGCTAAAAGTTCTGTCCAGAGAAGTTTTACAATTTGAAATAGGGAATGAAGCTGTTTAGGAAGTGAATGATTCCATGAACTGTCTGGGGAACAGTGGGTGTGTTTGTGTTAATTTGCTGGTGTTATTTCTTTCTGTCTTTCTTTGCCAGAGTTCATGCTGCTTGAATGACTAAAACTCCAGTAAATGAATTTTTGTGAATCAAGTAATTGAGTTCATCATTAAACTATGTTTTGAAAAGAAATCCTCATAACCTACCTTCCTTCCTTCCTTCCTTCCTTCCTTCCTTCCTTCCTTCCTTCCTTCCTTCCCTCCCTCCCTCCCTCCCTTCCTTCCTTCTTTGCAAAGGCTACAAAAAATGCCTAGCATTCCTCTCTGCCACATGAGAGTTACATAAAACTTTCAAAGCTTTGGAGGCAGCCCCAAAAGATACAATTGAATTCTAGGACATTATATGACAAAAGGAAAGAGGTATTAAAAACATGAGAGGAATCCTTTTGGAAGTGGAAAGCTTCAAAGTGGTGCTTAGCTGTGGTGATGCTTTGCTTTGTAAAACTTTGCAGATATCCTTTGATGCACTTCTGAAGAATAAAAGGGTACAATCGGTTAAATAGTGGGACCCATCTTAGATGAATTTCCTCTCTGAGGCAAAGTAGAGTTGCCTCACACAGGTGTTATTCACTGTGTTTAATTTAGTTCAAACTAGCTTTGCCTCCTCTTTGGGTAAATATGGCTTCCAGGAGGAATACATAATAAAACCCTCATTTGGACACACGCAGTATCTATCGCAGGGATTTTCAAACTTGACAGCTTTAAGACTTGTGGACTTCAACTCCCAGAATTCCTCCTCCAGTCATGTTAGCTCAGGAATTCTGGGAGTTGAAGTCTACAAGTCTTAAACTTGCCAAGTTTGAAGGCCCTTGGTCTATCACTTGCTGGCCAAAATTAGCACATACTACTTATTCACATAGAGACCACTGCCATTGTAGCCAAGGATGCTTTCATAAACAGACTAGGCTAAGCCTTGCAGAAGGAGGAAGCTGAAGTCGACATTCATTTCAGCACTACAATAGCATCCTGATTCATTGGAATATGCTTGCACCTCAGCTGGGAAATTGCTCAGTGAAAGCACCTGCAGTGATAAATTTATACATACAGTACATTGCTGGAGATGTGAAAGCAGCATTTCTGTTCTCAACAAACTCCATATAGGTGGTAATGAAATCTTTTGTCCAATCTCCCTTCTAGAAATCCCTGAAGTACCATATCATCAGTACTGATAATCTATAGCAGTGTTTCTCAATGTTGTCATGTTGAAGATATGTGTACTTCAACTCCCAGATCTACAGAACACTGCTAAGAATTAAACCAAAGAAGGGAAAATGAGGAAAAGATGACTCAAGATGACTCTGAATATCTTCAGGATAGGCATACGTTGAATAGTGTGTTGCTTGTTAAGAAACATTGTTGAAAGTTATTACACTTTTTTTAAAAAAGGAACAAAGCTGAGGTGGTATTACTGTTACATCAGGAATATTCATTCATTGGAAGGTAACTAAAGATCTGATGGAAGATATTGATCTCACTGGACATTAATGTCACTGAACATTAACTTAAGCTGTGATATCTATGAACTCTATCATAAGACCATCCTTAACGGAAATGATCTGAAGCTTTTCTTAACTTTTCTCAATCTGGGTTCAATGCGGCTGTTGGATAACCCCTACTAATGTAAGGAATATTTGGGAATCATGGATATAATAAGCCAAGAGACTTGGAATAATCAAGTTGCCTCAGGAAGCCCTAAACGATAGTATAGTAGCCCCCTTCTTTTCACCATTTGTGTATTTTAAAGTGCTGTTATAAGCGGAAACACTGGAGTGAATACCACTCACATCCATGATAATGGTGAGATGATATTAAATTCATGACATTTTCTTATAAAAATATTTCCCTACATGAAAATGCTGTTTGCCTAAGAAGCATTTCTTTTTATTTGTCTCAGGCAAAACGCATTTTTATATGGGTAAATCTGTCACAATGAAGGTTAATATACTTTCTTTCCAGTGGTGGGATTCAAATGTTTTTACTATCAGTTCTGTGGGCGTGGCTTGGGTGTGGCAGGGGAAGGGTACTGTAAAATCTCCAGTCAGAAGTGGTACTTGCTGGTTCTCTGAACTACTCAAAATTTCTGCTACCGGTTCTCCAGAACTGGTCAGAACCTGATGAATACCACCTCTGTTCCTTTCCTACATTACCTTACACTCCAGTGAATGATAAAACATCAGGAATAGTTAAGACTGAGTAGTTCTGGACAAGAACTTACAGTACCTAAATTTACTTTCAATCCAATAGAATTTCGGGGTTTTTTTTCCTGGAAGTTCCCACTGGTGAATATTCAAATCCATGTAAAATATTTTTGATTTTTATTTACTTTTGTAAACTATATACAGAAGAGTAATATAACCATTAGATGCAAATAGGTAGACAGAATAATTCCTCCAGACTAATGGAGTCATAATTATCTAGCAGTTCAGTTCTGGCCCCTGGGATAAATAAGGAGATAGTGTTTCTCAGTTTCATGAACCAACACAGGCCAGACTAGTGGTTGAATTTACTTAATCTGCCATTTGAGACAACTACCTCACTCAGCCTAATGGTTATGCTACAATTAGAGTAGATAAGCTGTTCACACCATTGAAAGAACAGTCCTCCAATGATCTTGGTGGCACGCCAAAGGCTTGATCCTGGTTGATATGTGGTATGTGCCATCAGTGTGCATGTGATGACTTCTGTCTGTGGCAGTCTCCACAAGGAAATGATCAGAACCTGCCTGGAAACTCCAGCTGCCAAATACGAAGAGACCCGTGAGAATATGCCTCAAGTGTTTGTACTTTGAAAGTTTCCATAGTCTGCTCTGGAAACTGTTGTTCCCACAGGGTGTTTAGCAGGAACTCAGTGATGAACTAATGGAAGAAAGATTAGTTCCAAGTACGACACGAAGAAACAACTGCATTTTTATTTGTTGCTGTTTTGTTATTTGCTCTTCTGCATCAGCTTTACCAAGATTAGAATGAAAAAAAATTCATGTTAACTTTTATGGATTTCTGTCTCTGGATCTATCAATACGTTTTTATTTCAGTCCTCAAAGTGCACCTGTACATTGTCTTCTTAATTTCAGTCATGTTTGCAAAACTGCAATTATTTCTGGATTAAAATCTGCACAACCAATCCAAAGGAATTATGCAGAATTTTCATGTTTTTTCTCCATTGCTGTTAATCTATGCTAAGAAAAAAAAGAAGAAACAGTGAACAAGTACAGTTAAAAATCCCCCCCCCCCCCCTGTAAAAATTGGTAGGCATGGAAGACTGATACTCAAAGTGTCCAAATATCATGACATTATTTCTCCTTCCTCAGCAATAAAAAAAAATTGCACAGATCTTACTAGAAGCAGATCTTTCACATCCACTAAAATCAAAGCCAAGATGAACACTCACAGGAACAAAAGCAGGCTAGCTTTTGTCCTTCCTAAAGAGGGGAAAGGCTTAACATCTTCTTTTGTGAGCTGCCAAAACTCTGCTTCTGATTGCACTAGGATATAAATCTAACAAACCAATAAATAAATTTACTAGGATAAATATAGTGATGGCCAATAGTCTTGGTTTTTTTCCTCGTTCTTTTCACAGCAAAAGCTCCTTCTCCCATGCACGTAGCAGTGCAAGGCACTTAACAGAGCTATGCCTGTTTTCTAGATGACCACGTGAACGTGCTTTGCATTGTGATTACATGACAAAAAATTAACCACCAAGGCCTCTTGTAAAGGGACATAATCTGTTTGAATGCTTCACTTCCAACATATATAAAAAATAAAAGAAACAATAGGACAGGGACAGTAGGCATGTTGGTGCACTTATGCACGCTCCCTACAGACCTCTTAGGAAAGGGGTGAGGTCAATAGTAGACAGTCTAAGGTTAAAGTTTTGGGGGTTTGGGGAAGAAACCACAGGGTCAGGTAGAGTATTCCAAACATTGACCACTCTGTTGCTGAAGTCGTATTTCCTGCAATCAAGTTTGGTGCAGTTAACCTTGAATTTGTATTTATTGTGTGCTCTTGTGTTGTTATGGTTGAAGCAGAAGTATTCATTGACAGGTAAGTCATTGCAATATATGATTTTATATACCATACTTAGATCAGACAGAAGATGGCGTAATTCAAGGTTTTCTAGGTCTAGAATTTCAAGTCTGGTGGCATAAGGTATTCTACAACGAGCAGAGGAGTAGAGAACTCTTCTTGTGAAATATTGCTGGACTTTCTCAACTGTGCTAATATCAGATACGTAATGTGGGTTCCAGACTGATGAGCTGTATTCGAGTATTGGTCTAGCAAATGTTTTGTATGGTCTAGTTAGTAGTGTGATATTACCAGAGAAAAAGCTATGCAGGATTAGGTTAACAACTCTTAATGCCATTTTGGCTATGTAGTTACAGGGGCTCTAGAACTTAGATCATTAGAGATGAGCATTCCAAGGCCCTTTACAGAGCTTGGATCATCAACAAGGTCTTGACTATTCAGCTTGTATTTTTTCAAAATTGTAAAAAGCATGGGTGCGCAGAAGGCTTTCCTCTTGTTTAATGTGATAATTGGTGCATTCAGGTTTTATCTGGTGGCATAAATTTTTGTATTGGCTTTTGAAGTTAGCAATGTGACCAGATTTGTTTTTCCACCAGAGTGATCTCTTTTTGGATTGAAGTTTCCTTATTGTTATGTGTAATCTGTTTTTGTTGTTGTTGTTGTTTTGGGAGTTGTTGGTACATATAGTTTGATGACTCTTTTGACTTCAAGTAAAAATATGTTGTAATGGTCTTCAACAGTATTGCATCCACTGAACAGAGATTGCCAATCAAGGGATGAGAGATCATTGTCTATAAGATCATAGTTGCCTTTTTTGATTTTTGTGTGGGCGTATGTTGAGACAAAAGTCAATCATATCATCATCATATAACATCATATATATATATATATATATATATATATATATATATATATATATATATATGTATGTATGTATATATATATATATATATATATATATATATATATATATATATATATATATATATATATATATATAGTATTCAGCTTTGTTCGGGTATTTTATACAATACAGAAGCCTGATGATGGCAGATGAGATTCTGCTGAAACTTTAAAAGCACAACTATAATGATGTGGGAAAATACCCAAACAAAGCTGAATACCATACATGTAAGTATCCATGAAAACTTAAGAAAACAAATATATATATATTTGTAAATATATATATATTTGTAAATATATATATATATATATATATATATATATATGTATGTAGATTTTCACGGGTACAGGTATGTAGGTCTAGGTGTGTTTGGGTCTTTTCCCATGTAAGATTAAGAGTATCTTGGCGACGTTTTGGCAAGGTCCCACTCACCATCCTCAGGCTGGTGCTTTCAGCTTTGTGCCAGTGGAGGCAGTGTGTGATTGGAGCTGCCATCTCTCTATAAATACTGGTGGTGGGGGCTGGTGTGCTGGGTTGGTTGGCTGCACTGCTGCCTCTTGATTGGTTGATGGAGTTGATGTTGGTTTAATGGGGTGTGTGACTGTGAGTTTTGTTGTGGAAATATCCTGGATCTTGTGCTGTAACCTCCTGGGTCATTTGTTTTGAAGTGATCTTTTTTCCATTAGCCTCTCATGTTTTAATGGCTTGGGTAATGTGTTGTGTGATGGGCTTGTGAGTTCTTTTGTTGTGGTATCCTGGGTCCTGCATTGTAATGTCCTGGGTCGTTTGTGTTTTGATCTCTTTTCCATTAGCCTCCTCTGTAGTAACGGCCCTGCACAGATCAACTCCGTAGCCAAGACCCTCATCTCCAGAACCAAATGCCTAGCTGACAAAGACCACCTGAGAACAGAACTACACACCCTCACTAACGTATTAATTTCCAACAGATTCCAAAGAAACACTATCACCAATCTAATCTGAAAAGAGATACCACCCAAAATCAAGACACAGAACAAGACAATGGTATCACACTCCTCCCCTACATCAAAGGCACCACAGACAAAATCAGCAAAATTCTCCACAAACACAATATCAGGACAGCCTTCGGCACTGACCAAAAAATAGCCAACATCCTCAGAAACCCCAAAGACAAGATCCAGCTAGAAAACCAAGGAGTTTATGAAATACCATGCAACAATTGCCCAGCCTCATACATTGGACAAGCCAACAGGAGAGTAAATGCATGCATCACAGAACACAAAAACACAGTCAGAAGAGAAGAAAATACTTCCTCCCTCTTCCAACACCATAAAGCCAGAGGACATGAAATTAATTTTGAAAGAACCAAATTAATATCAAACACTGAACACTCCAGCAAGAGAATAATCAGGGAAGCCATCAAGATAGAGAAACACCCCCATAACATGAATAGACGGGATGATACCTCCTGCCTACCAGACATCTGGAAGCTAGCCCTCACCAACAAATGACTCCCAGCCATGAAAACCAACACCAGAGCCAAAACAACACGGGACACCACCGCCAACCCCCCTCATCAGACCCAGGCCCAAGCCCATCCTATAAATGAAGGACAACCACCATCCAGAAAACAGACCATGGCTGCTTCACCAGCTGTCGCACCCCCCCGACCCCCAAACCAAACAAGCTGACACACGCCAAGAACACAGACCAAGACCCCAAACTCGAAGCCAGACTAAAACCCAGAATGCTACATCACAGCCACCTGCTCAGGACATCACATCAGAAAACTCAGGAAATTATACCACAAGAACTCAAGAAGTTGCAACACAGCAAATGACCCAGTATATCACAGCAAAAGACCAAGGATACCACAGCAATAAATCTCACAAGGTCATCACACAACCCATTATACCAACATCAACTCCATCAACCAATCAAGACGCAGCAGCGCAGCCAACCAACCCAGCACACCGGCCCCCACCACCAGTATTTATAGAGAGACGGCAGCTCTGATCACTCACTGCTTGCACTGGCATGAAGCCAAAAGTACCAGCCTGAAGATGGCGAGTGGGACCTCGCCGAAACATCACCAAGATACTCTTAATCTTACACGGGAAAAGACCCGAACACTCACACACACACACATACACACACACACATATAGTTTTCTTAAGTTTTCGTGGGTACTTACATGTATGGTATTCAGCTTTGTTCGGGTTGATTGGTGTTTCTAATATCTTCTGCCACAAAAGCCACAAAACAGACAGAAGATATTAGAAACACCAATCAAGCAGAACACAGCAAACTCCAAGACCAATAAACACAGACCAAGACTCCCAACCAATCAGGATGAAGAAAAAAACATTCTGGCACAGCAGTAGGCTAGCCCCAAATTTAAAACTGAAACAACTGTAAAAGTCTGACTCACAGACGATCACAATACAGAAGCCTCATGATGGCAGATGAGACTGCCGAAACGTTGCTACAACTTTAAAAGCACAACTATAATGATGTGGGAAAATACCCGAACAAAGCTGAATACCATACATATATATATATATATATATATATATATATATATATATATATATATATATATATATATATGTATGTATGTATGTATGTATGTATGTATGTATATGTATATGTATATGTATATGTATATGTATATGTATATGTATGTGGATCTTTGGTTGTTTGGGTTTTCTCCCGCATAAGATTTGAAGTATCTAGGCAACGCGTTCGATGAAGTCTCATTCATCATCTTCAGGCTTCTGTCTTCGGCTCTGTGCTTCTCAGAGTGATGTGTGAGAAGAGAGTGAGAAGCACAGAGCCGAAGACAGAAGCCTGAAGATGATGAATGAGACTTCATCGAAACGTTGCCTAGATACTTCAAATCTTATGCGGGAGAAAACCCGAACAACCAAAGATCCATATATATATATATATCTATATCTATATCATATATCATATATCATATATCATATATCATATATCATATATCATATATCATATATCATATATCATATTACATATATATCATATTACATATATATCATATTACATATATATCATATTACATATACATATATCATATAACATCAGAGGAGATGCAACATTCTGTCTATTGCTCTATTTAAAGAAAAAGGTGCTGGGGGTGATATGCTCTACCTTATGAAGTATCAAAGATAGGGCTGATGAGCCTTGACTGGCCACTTCACTTTAAGGAAAGTGGTTTCCAGAGACACACTGAAGTCCATCAAAGGAATCTTCTCTCTCAATTCTACCACCCCATGGGTGTGGGGAGTTATTATAAATAAGATGGGGTGCTATATTGTCCCTTTTAGTTCCTGAACAAAAAATGAAGAATATAAACCTATTAAATCAATAAGGCATCAAAGAAGGGATGAAGTGATGCAAACTCGTTATTCTGACCTAGTACATAAGCATTTCACCAGCCCACTTCATAATTCTACTTTGATAGAACTTCCCTTAATTCACCTTCAAAGGGAAGCATCTCCTCAACATTTAGCATGTTCCTAGTGAGGACATCCCCCTTATCACTTAAATGGATCAGACATAAATCATCTCTGATACTTTACTTAAAAAATCCAAAAACCATAACATAGGCAGTAAAAATTAATCAGATTTACTCAATTTCTTTCTCTTCCTTCTTACTTTTCATCACTTATAGGACATGAATCTTTCTAAAGGAATTGGTCAGGAGTATTTGAGAGAAAATCACCATATTGAACTATTTACTCCTGGCATATGGTTCTAAGTGGCAGGGGAGGAGGAATGAGGAGGTGTCACTTCAGACTGAGTTGAGATGGACCAGGTTTCATCAGCCCATTTCTTTCCTGCAATCTCTTCCATATGGCAATTAGTACAGATGGGTCTGTCACCATCTATGCTAACAGGTAAATGTGTCTTCCTTGTCCAACAGGACAGGATCACTTTGCTTAAGCCTTCAATGGGCATACAACAACTACTGGAAATAAGCAATAAAAGAATGTCCTGTGACAACTTCAGACTTATAGCCAGAGAGAGCAAGTCAAAATGTCCCGAATGGACAGAGCTAATTCACATAGCATTATTGGCCAATTGTTGGCTGATGTTGTCCTTGGCTAAGTATTAGATCTAATTGCATATGGATGGGAGGTTACCAAGTGATAACAGAGCTCTAAGTTAAACTGAGAACTTATAAAGCATCTCAGAAAAAGATGCAGCAATTTTGAAACTGATCCCCCCAAAATAATTTGAGCTTGTCCATGAAAACATCAGGAGATAAACTGAATTCAAAGGAGGCTATACTATAATCTGGTAGCAATTGCAAAAGGGGAGAAGGACACTGAGCTTGGGAATAAATGATAGACCTTCTTCTGGCTTGTATAGATCTCAAAAAATGGACAAAAGTATTTGAACAAATCCCTGATAATACCAGATTCTGATCCGCTTCTAACCAACTACATCTAAGAGTTGGCTATGGTTTAGCATATGATATATTCGAAAAATTCTATTCCTCCCAAGTGAATGCTGAGATGAGTTCACTACAGCATTCAATAACTGCCCATAAGACAATAAATAATCATTATTCACCCCAGACTTACCTCTCCAACAGAGCAGTGAAGGAAAGCCTGGCACGATGGAGTGACATTTGGGAGTTGTGCTTTATAATAAATTGATTCTCATTTTTTGGCTGACTTCTACTCTAGACAAAATGTCTGGGAAGAGACAGTCATATATTGCCGAGCTGCAGTTCAGCTTTGACAGGGACAAAAGGTAATGTTGTTCTGTTCTTGGCATACTAGTCACTGCATTCTCTACTAGCCACGGAGTTGGGAGCTGCTACGAAGACTGCAAGTCAGACATGTTGACAAACAAGTAGAAGCCATTTTTATATGTATAAGGATAGGAAGGTGAAAAAGGGACATTTGAAAAATGATTCCTTTGAAGAGGTGAAAGAAAAGAATAATGTGGCCAGTGAGAGAAGATACGCCAACAATGCTGTGCTGATCTATACACCAAGAATAATTTTCCACCCAAGTATGGAATAAGCAACACTTAGGACTAATCTGAATGGAAGTCTTCTGTGCTTCAAATTTTAATGGGATTCAAGTCAACTAGAAAAGAAGAAAGAGTTGTTTTTCTTTCTCCATTCTATCTCTGGATAGTAAATAGAATATGATTTGAAAAAAACAAAGTACCACCATATTTTTTTCATTTTCTTTCCTTACAATGCGTATTTTTTTTCATTTTACTTATTAAAACCAGCCAAATCCCTTACTTCTAGTAATTGTTTTAAAGAGGATGCTTTAAAACGATTACTAGAACAACTAGAACATAGAAAAGCCTGCAGTGGCTCCCCAAATTAACTAAAATATTACTTTGTGGTAAGTTGTTGTTCTTTTTACTACAGGGCTTCATTATAGCATTCCATCTTCAAGATGACAGAAGCAGTCCCACTCCATTTTATTTCCACACCTTTGTGGGGTTGGTTGCTATGAGAGAGAATGACTAGGCCAAAATCATGCAGTAGGCTCTTTTGGCAAATAATGGATTTCAACCTCTGGATGCTCAGTCTCAGAGCAAATCCTTAATTGTCATATTATACAGACATGCAGCTCATTTATGGGCATTCAAGTGCTCAGCTGTTGATATTCCCAGATAGAGACGTAGAGAATAGCAATCTTGATCTTCAGCATAGGTAACTATGGCTGGTTTTTTTCTCCCTAATTAATCATCCTAATTTCCCCTTTAAAAATACTTTTGAAAAGATATGGCATGTTTCTGACTTAGATTTGCTGTCTTACCCTTTCCTCTCAGGCAGTTATTTTTGGTTGCATATTTGGAGTTGCAATCCAGTGCCAGAAAGGAAATATTTGCTAAGTTACCTTGGCAATTGGAAAGCATTCCATATTCCAAATTTCCTTCCCCAAATACTTTCAGATCAGTGGAACAAGAGTGTTAGTCCAGCATGACAATACATGAAATGTATATAACTTTTATTGTTTTGTGTAGCTGACTCTCCTTTCTTCTGCTAGCTGACCTAAGATGAAGAGCTTTATTGCTAATCACAAAAGGGTAGGTCTGTTTCTAAAAAGCTGGTCTGATTTCACATATGATTGAGCTTTAATGTGGGTGAAAAAAATTTCAATATGCATCCCTATTCCACAGGTAGACTTTAAGAAGCAATATTAGTATTGAAGGCTTTTACTTACCATTTTGAATATATGCCAGAAACCATTTGAGAAAAACAGTTATCTTACATATTCCTGCTCTAAGATCCAGCCCTGAATGTAATCAGTAAATATTAGTAGTAGATGATTTGATTTTTGCTTGATTCCTTCCATGACATCAAGTCACTGTTGATTTTTAGGAACCACTTCGATAGACTTTCACTAGGAGGATTTGTCCCAAACCTGATTCTCAGTCTTCCAATGGTGCACCCTCTATAACTGTTTTTATTGCTTTTATGATTGTTTATTTTCTGGTTTTGATATTATTGTGAACCACCCAGAGTTGCTTAAGATGGGCACCATATCAAACTTTTAAATAAAATGAAATGAGTTGCAAATGATGGGTAAGTCATTTACTAGAGACCTAGAGGGCCACTGATTCTGATATCATTCAAACCAAGATATTAAGAGACACCACTCCTAGATAAATAACCTACTGTATTAATTATTTACCAATTTGCCATTATCTTATCAATGAATTGCCAACAGTACAGAAATAATCTAACTTTATATGGCAGCTTTCTGCATAACTGTTGGAAATATTCCTCACAAGCTTTGAAAATTAAAATCTGCAGATATCTGGCACATACCCTCATAAATTCTGCCCATATCAAAAGTTTTGTTACTGTATAGCTCTTTAAACTTCCTCTAATTACCTACCCTAAGCAAAAAAAGTTAATCAGGTTCAGACCTGGTCAGTACTTGGAAGAGAAACCACTGGAAAATCTGAGGGTAGTAGGCTATCCAGAAAGGTTAAAAACAATCTACTTGATAGCACTGCCACATCATTTCTGAACTGTTGTTGTGCAAATTGCATAAATGGGTTTATGAAGTAACCATCTACCTCATGTTTCCAGTAAAGCAACCCTGAAACCTGAGATGAGAATTGTAGATGTCCATAATCAACCAAGTGATGCTCAGGTTCTGGCATCTTTCTGCCCATGACAAATGCATTGTCCAATTTATTTGTCTCAATCAGAGCTGGTATTTTTCCAGACTTTTGGAAATTTTCCACACCTAAAAATATGGCAAGTTTTACTGAAGGAGATGAGTCATATGACCCATTTTGCCAATAGCAGGAAGCTACCAACAGCAGATTGAACAGAGCAAAAAAATCCTTTGGGGGCATATAGTAACGTCTACACATACCTGTTGACCTAAAACACCAACACCACCAAATAGAAGCAGTTACTTCATAAATTTATGAGGAGCTGCATATCTTCCCACAACACAAGATGATGCTTACTCCCAAATATCATTCACTGCAGACAATTCATAATAACATAAATGCCCTATTCTGAGTAACAATTCATATTTATATATTTGACTTCCCTACCATTAGCTTTTCTAATCGTCTTGTGATAAACACCTGGATGTATCATAGTTATGCAAACGGACCAGCCCATTTGCCCAACTACTTTCCAAAGCTTTAATATCAGAAGATGTGCTTCGTTCTATGCATAGGAAAAGGGCTATATAGACATCCCATTCAACATGCAAATTGGGAGTGGAAAGTGTGATCAATACAATCAGGAAATGTAAAATAAGCAAGATCCTTGACTATATATCCAAAGTCTAGTTGCACATGGCCATGCAAATTCCCTGGATTTTTGGAAGAATATGCATTTGAATGTACCCTGTACAACAGGCCTAAAAATCTATAGTTCTGAGACTCATCCAATTTACAATTTGTTCTAATTGGGGTAGGACAGGATTAAATCTTTCTTGGGGAAAAAGCTGTTGATAAAAAATTGCATTAAAATCAATAGGAATCCTAGGTGAGGGAGGGCAAACTATATATCACAATGCCTTTTTGGTGGCTGCTACTGCGCTCTGGAATGATTCTCCCATGCCACCCCACTCCAGTTATATTTTTATGTGTTTAGGAAAGCCAGTAAAACCTGGCTTTTCCACGAGCCTTTTGGATCCAGGTGAATGGATCAACCTCCTTTGATTGCTTTTACTATTGTGTTGCTTGTCAGTTTGTATTTTGCATTTAATATCTGAGATATAGTGTGCTATAGTAATTAAGGCAGCAGGTTAGAAACTGTGAGGCCAGGAGTTCAAATCCTGATTTAGGTAGAAAGCCAGGAGGGTGACCTTGGGCCAGTCCCTCTCTCTCAGTTTTAGAAAATAGGTCATGGCAAACCACACCTGAATTTTTGTCAAGAAAACTGCAGGTCCTGTCTGGACAGTTACCAAGGCTCAAAAACTGACACCCCCCCCAAAAAAAAGGTTTGTAATTGGCATATAATAATATCTATTGTATGTTGTATGATTCTTTCAATTTACTATTTTATTTTCTGTTATATGGCACCTAGCGTTATATTGTTTGAGTTAGGCAATCTTACAAATCTAGTAAATTGACAAATATATAAAATAAAAAAAACATGATAAATAGTCTTGTTGATTTCAGTAGGTAATCGGGATAATTAATCATCTAGCTCTATCCCATTGACTGAACACCAAGTATGAACTTTAGCATTTGGCCAATAGGCCATTAGAAATCCAGTTTTATCAATGGAAACAATGAACCAGTTAAAAGTAATTATGATTCACCGGACATGTGAACTATATCCAAACTTCAGCTGGGTCAAATCTCAGTGCAATGCTTTTAGACAAGATCTTCCATAATTTCCAGCTAGCACAATAATTATGAGAGTGGGAGTTTAACAAGTATAAAGCAGGCCAGATGTATAAAGGGGGTTAAATATCAAGGCTGCAACTCTGCATTTTATTGCTCCAAAAGTTGTGGTGGTGTTCTTCCTTATGGAAAGAAGGAGCTCTCAGGGGCTTATGAGATAATTATGGCAGCCAAAAAGACAGCTAATTAATGACTACAGTGCAGTCTAACCACAGTGAACTTGCAAGGCTAGGTTACGTTCCCAGGGCACTTTGTGCAGACACCTTGAGCTTGCTTGTTCCCAAGGATTTTTTTTTTAAAAAAAGATCATTCATACTTTCCATTATGCAGTAGGGCAGGGCACAGTAGTTAGAACTGCTTCTTCCTTCACCAGCATAATTGCAGAGAGAAAGAAAAGGAGGGAGGACAGAAAAAGGAGGAGACATTATAAGTCCACAAGGGAACCTCTATAGCATTTGAAACTTTCCAGGAAATTGACAGAAAAAAAATAAAGTCATGCTCCAAGGAGGCAATCCAAACATCTAATATTACAACGCCTTGTGCCCTTGCTGCCACAAAGAGCTTTGCAGATACATTTATATTATCAACATGTGCTTCTCAATTTGTGGCGCTCATGGTCATGGAAAGAAGTAATTCCCTCACTTGTGAACCCCATACAGAGAGTCACTTAGGTGTTTGGTGTCTCTATACCAAGAGCCTTGTACAGAAAGTCCAAACGTACCTTCACATTCATCTTGAAAACAATTTAGAAGACTCAACTGCATTTTCTCTTAATTTAGAGAAAGCAAACTGGCATTTTAAAGCCAGGATTCCAAGTGCTGACAGACCAGTTAGATAGGTAGCTGTTTTGCTGTCATCAGGCCCATCTTGAACAGTAAGAAGCAGCCAGGCCTCTGCTTTAATCAAAATTTGCTGCTGTTTGACCATATAATTGCAGTATGGATGTAAGCTGTTCCAAGAAAAGCCGCATTCTGCAATTAACTGATGGTCAATGCCAGGGGTGTCAAACTCACATCGTCACAGCAGCATCACATGACGTATTGGGACTTTTTCCCATTCGCTAAACCTGGCATGGATATTTTGGGATTGCATCCAAAGGCACTTAATTACTATCGGTATTATCTTTGCTTTCTTTTGCCACAGTCATTCTACTTCTATTTCAGGTCTTTGGTGATTTTGTCCAATTCTTTCTCTTATCTTCTGCTGGCTCCAGGTATTACAATATTCACTACCCTGACTTTTTATCTTTCTTATGAACAACTGCTAAGTGTAGGGTGTTATGTGGCAGGTGCTTGCCTGTTTGAATTCTTAAGTCCCAGAGCACTTTAGCTTCTTTATTTATCATTACTTTGTCTATTTTGTGGTCCCAATTCTTGCTTGCAGGCAAATGATATTTCTTGCAATTATTCAACTGCACCATTGTTGCTACTTTGTCATGCTATTGTTTACAGTTGGTCTGTGTGATCTTGCAGCAGATAAATAAGACCTCCTTCAGCTTCTTGGCAGAGGGAGCATTTGCTGCCTGTTGCTGTCTTCTCAATACTGGCTTTGTAAGCACTAATTCTTAAGATTAGTGCAGCCATAATTAGCCCTCTATCTCGTCAACTTTTCTAGTCTTAGCTATTCATAGGTCTTGTTGCTACCTGATTTGTTTGTTATTTTTCCCCAATGTACCAGTCATGTAATACTTTGCCTTGCCATGTCTCTTTTCTGTTCTTCATTTGGTCTTCTTATAGGCCAATTTGGTCTCTCTAGTATTCAGCAAGCCTTCAAACTGTACTCATTTCTGTGCATCTTCTTCACTGTCCTTCAGATATTTTTCTAATGCCATTTTTTTCTTCAGCTGTCTAATGTTCTTGCAACATTCCAGACCTACCTATGCACTTTGGTAAGCAGAGTGAACCAACAACACAGTGGGGATGAAGGGCATGATTCTTTGTCATTTTTTTCTGTCTTTTTACCCAGGGTTTTTAGTTCTGTCTGAGTCCAGTCTATTATTCCAGTTGTTTATTTAATGACTGAAATTATCAAAGTATTAATTGCCTTTTTGGTACTTCCTCCACATGTTTGGACTTTAAGCTCTTTATCACCCTCATGATGTATTCATTTCTAAACTTCCTCTTAACTTCTGTGTGCTCGGAGCTGTCAGCTTGAAGGATGCCCAGGTATATATAATGAGCCTTTTCATCCATACTCGTGATGTCTTTTCCATAGACCAGGGGTATCAAACTTGTGGCCTGTGGCTTGGATGTATCCCACCCCTGGTTTAGCAAAGGGGGGGAAAGTCATGATATGTCACATGACGGCAACATGACGCCTTGAATTTGACACCTCTGCCATAGAGCATCTTGATTCCTCAAACAACTTTTCTTCAAGTAGTCCTAAAGCTGTTGGTCCTGGCTGCTCAGCTAATAATCCTGAGTTCTGTAGCTCATTTGTCATCAGATGTCCAGAAACTCCAACATGTAGCATGTCCTTGTCGACCCAGGCAATGATCAGTCTTGTATGGGTTTCTGTAAATTATGTCTCACCATATTATTTATGGGACAGGAACTCTTCTTCTGGCTTCTCTGATGAGGCCTATCTAGTATGGTTGAACCTCTGTTATACAGCCCCACAACCATGTCAAGATAGTGTCTTGCTGTGGAAAACAACCTGAAATGCTTCATAACTTTGTGTGTCATTGTTAATATTATTGTTGTTGTTATTGTTATTATTGACTGCAGATGAGAAAGAGGAAGAGAGAGAAATAGAGAGAGAGATTCAAGACTCTGTATTATCATATCCTCGAGACTTTTTACCTCTCTTATCTACATCCTGTTCTAAAAGGCTAGGTGAAACAAGGCATTGGCAGGAAAATGATGTGAAAAATGAACTCAGATTCTTGAGATTCTTTCCGATGGAAAAAGACTTCACTTATCACTGAGTGTCAACAACAGTAACCACCTGCATTTATTAAATAGAGATGGAACAAGAGGTAATTTAAGGTCTCCTCTTACCACTAGACAGGTTTCAGTTGTGGCTGAAGCATGCAAAGCAAATAGGAATTCTCCTTTTAAGCCCGGGCGAGTCTCTGAAGGAAACAAGACATTCAAAGACCCTTTGTATGTATGTGTATGCAGATTTTATAATTTGGTAACCCTAGCTTAGTCCAATTGACCCTGTACATAGCAACTACCATTTGGAGCAATAACTGAATAAAATCATCTGTGACCTGTAATTGCTGTAAACTCTTTGCTAATAGTCCCTGTCCTATTGTTTCTTTTATTTTTCTTATATATACCCATTTCATGTATTCATAACTATGTGTTTATACCTATTATCTTGTAAGCGATTGACAAATCAAATAAATAAATAATAAATAAATAAATATTCTTATCCCCTGAATGCATAGGGGCATTTCAAATAGTGGCACACATTTCCATCTCTCCGTTACAAGAGAGATTACCTAAAGGAAACTGAGGGACCAGCAGCCTTTCAAACAATGGGCACCATCACATGGTTTTGCATCATTATCACTGGCACCATGGGATTTTTAATTAAAGCAGGCAAGAACTCCATATGAATCTCATTTTTAAAAAAATAGGCTTCATTCTGATATGTGTGGGGGGGGATATATGAGCACAATATGATAATTGGCACATATGATAACAATTTCACAAAAGAGCTTTTAAATTTGTACATATAAGTAGCATTGCATCAGACAGACAGATTTTTAAAAACCTCAAGTCACTGTTTGTATTTTTGGCTTTTATCCTTATGTAACCAGCAAAAGAACAATAAAAGGATATAATATAAATTGTTCATTCTAATTCCTAAACGTCTGCCACCTTTCCATTGTCTAAACATCTATTTGATTAAAAAACAGATACCAACATTTAATTAGCTGCCTCTCACTCCCTCAACCAATCAAGTAAATAGCCTCAGTTAAAAGACATTGCATCATTCAGGATCATTTGCTTCCTCTTGTAATGCTACAATTACTTTTCACAGCTTATATGCCTCGAGATAATTTTTTAAAAAGCAGTAAAGCTCAGGGGGGCTCGTGTCTGGTCTTTGGGAATCTTTGGTCAAAGGAAAAGGAAACAAATGCTACAAGATAAGTAGAAATTCAGCACATGGAGAGAAATTGTTACATTTGATTCTAATACTTCCCAGGCGTTAGCCTTAAGAAAAAGAAAAGGTGTGGATATAATGAAATTTATTTTTTATTTATTTATTTTGATTTGTCAATCGCTTACAAGATAATAAGGTATAAGCATATACATAGTTATGAATACATGAAATGGGCGCATACAAGAAAAATAAAAGAAACAATAGGAGAGATACAGCAGGCACGTTGGTGCACTTATGCACACCCCCTACAGACCTCTTAGGAAAAGGGTGAGGTCAATAGTAGACAGTCTAAGATTAAAGTTTTTGGGGTTTGTGGAAGAAACCCCAGAGTCAGCTAGAGTATTCCAGACATTGGCCATTCTGTTGCTGAAGTCGTATTTCCTGCAATCTCTTTCACACTCACAAACACACACACACACACACACACACACACACACAAAAATGCATGCACATACTCCAACACCTTTCGATTGAATATTTGGTCCTCTTGGCTCTTCTCCAGATCAAAAATGTTAAACAATATAGGAAGGATAGGAAGTGCTTATTCATTCAGCAGGTAATTTACAGGTTGGTTGCTACCATTTATTTCAATGGCAGAAGAAGACAGTTTTTTCCCCTCCTTGGACCAAATAGGAACTTCTATTTATATTTCTACTTCCAATTTTGGAATGATAATGTAAAATATGATGGCTGAACTTTGTTGTTATGCAGTACTTTAGGGACTACCTGAATGAGCAGTTCAAAGTTTATAAATATCATTTTAATTTGCAAGAATGAATCCTTTCAACCCAAGTCTGTTAAGGAAAACAATTATACGGATCTGTATACTAGAACAAATTCAATATTATCAACAGAAAAGATAAAATGGCTTAAGCCTTCCTATGTCCATTTCCAGAAACCAGAAGTGATGCAGCTCTACTTTCTACCTCGTCCCATCAGCCACTGATTGCCACATATGTCTCTCTTTCTCTCTTCCAGATACAGATAAAATAAATGTCCCCTCTCAGAAGCACTAAGCCCATAGGCATTCCAGATTTCACATTCTTTGTCATAATAGAAGATCATGGTGAACAGGAACTAGGAGCAAGGAGTTGCCTGGGAAAGAGTTTGGAAGTGCAGGAAGTTTGGTCTTTTTCCTTCTTCCTTGTTCCTCAGCACACAGTAAGGATGCTCCTAAATGGTTGAGAGTATCTAAAGAGGGAATGGGATGGAATAGTGGGCTCTGTTTACATGTCTTCTTTTCCCTTTCATTATGTTTAGTCATATGTTTGTTCCTGTCTGCTTTAGAAGATGAGAAACTTGGAAGTAACTTCACAATTTGTAATATCTATAAATGTCAAAATACATAATGTCATCACTCACACAATGTTCCATTAGGTATTACTTGAATTTAAATTAAAAAAAAAAACCTTGATTGGTTGCTATTTGAAGCTGCCTTGAAACATTCAGTATTCTAGGCTATTTATAATTTGCACCACAGTTCTGCTTTTATATGAGGACAATTTCATTCATTTGTCCAAATATATTGCTTATCGTGGAAAAATGTGCTGTTAGCTAGTATTTTATGGACATCACAAATCTGTAAAATAGAGACGGGGAACTTATTGCCCTTGGCCCAAATGTGCACATTTACTTATTAATTTATTTATATAACAAAACCAAAATTGGAGTTTGCTTTCAGATGCAAGAACAAAATAAAAAACATATTCTAAAATAGGAAAAATAATTAAAATTGAAACATATTTGAAATATTGATTTTGAGCCAAATGAGCCTAAGCTAAAAGATACATGCTACTTGGAAATGGATGAATAAACTGTTATTAATTTGGTGCTAAAAAACGTAACAGTAATGATATTCTCTTGAAATGCTATTTGCTATTTGATAATTGTGGTGCTCCCATAAGCTAACTAGCTGTGTTTCAGTCTACTATATTGTGTAAACTAAGCCACAAATGACTTCACCTAATCTAATTGCCCAAGAAATCAGTACAGCCTACCCTAGTAACATAGTGAACACATTTGGGGGAAGAGTACACAAAGGAGAAGTTGTTCACTTTGTCCGGAGTCCTATTATTAGAGATCCACTCTCTTTGGGGAGTGGGTTGCTTAGAAGCTTTATTTATCCCTCAAGTTGCTCACCAGGAGCTTTCCATGGTGCTGAAACAATTAGCCTCCTTGCCCTTGGAAAAATTGGTGGCCGTCATAAAATACTGAAAGACATGTGTTTATCTATGTCTAGCACAATCACGGTTTGTTGAAATAAATTAGGATATTAAGCTAAATGCAGCAGGATGATACAATTTCTTAGGTAAAGTTATTCTTGGTTAATACGTGGCTCAGTGGGCTGTGTGAACACAGTGGGAAGACAAAGTTATAAAATGGAGCATATTGGTTTAGATAGTGTTTCTCCTCTTCCCTCTTCTACATTTGCTTGAATTATATAGGGTTTATGCTGCCATAATTGACCTTCTCCCCTCTGAATTTATTCCTAGCTCTAAGCAGTCCAGCTTGAACCTAGCTGAACCAACTGAAATCTATTTATTTAATCAATGATTATATTGCTATTTATGACATTTCAAAACAGTTTACAGGTTAGAACAATAACAACAAATCGTATCCTGATTTTTAAAAAATCAATACAAACTGCAATCCAGTAAAATGGAAGAAAAATCAAAAGGAAAGTTCAAGTATAAACAGCATTACAATTAAAAGACCTTAAGAAAAAGAACTTCCAGGGAAGATATGGTAAACTGAAGATGGCTCCCCTAAAAATGAAGCCAACAACTGCAGCAGAATGAAGAGCCAGCATGTAATCCAACTCTTCAGAATTCCTCTCTGTGGAGACAGAGGACTTCAAACCATCTACATCATCCAGACTGTTACTGTTCATGAGGAATTTATTGTTCTGGGAGATGAGCATCTTGCTCAAATCTCAGTCAGCACCTTTAAAAGGACAATGAGTTTGCATACTTTCTTTCCTAATCACTTTTGGAAATTGCTGTTAATTGCTTTTCAGCTATTAGGAACCTTTAGATTCACAAGTCTAATTACTTTGTCTTTAGTGAAAGACGTGTTACATACAAATTAAGGATTTATTTATAAGTTTATGTATTATTTACTTACTTTGGAATAAGCAACAAAATGATAATTAAAACTTTGAGTTTAGAAAGTTACAAATTGACCAGGGATTCACATAAACTTGAAATAAGATTTTGGAATTAATTCTAAGAATCCTTCCCATGAGAATGTGATTCTGTTTTATCTTCTCTTTTTTAAAGAGATAGAATGGAACTTTTATGGGAAAATAGAAGGAATTAAAGATAACAATTAAAGGAAACACTTATATTTGACTTACAATTGTTAATGAACAAAATAATGTAACACTGAACAAATTGAAGGCTATTTTTGAGCAATGGATCAGAAGTTAATATGAAGACTATCTGCTTTTATAAATAGACTGTATTTAAAAGATGCTAAGGAGGAGGAGTTTTACCTAACAAGATTGAAACTGATCTGAAAGTGAATTTAAAAATGAGAGGCTGCAAGAATGATATGGAAAAAGATGCTACACTGGACATAAAAAAGAAACCAGTTGGTGTCTTAATAATTAAAATGTATACATTTTAACAAAGTAACCTGGATAATTTTCCTATATTGGACTTGCAAAAGAGGCTTGTTTAAGCTTTAAATAATTTCATGAGATGGAACATGGAAAACAATGAAAAGAAATTAAGTCTAAAGACATTATTTGAAGAGAATACAGATCAAAATTGTTAAAAGATGGTTTATTTGGTCAAGGTTAAAATAAAATATATTGTTATAACTGGTAAACCTTAATGGATTTTTGCTGGTATCGGGACTAAAATCATGAGGCTTTGAGGCTTTGTTAAAAAATAAGTGATGGTTATATGAAAAATATATGATTTGTATATTATAATAATCTAAGATGGGTGTCAAACTCATGACCTTCAGACTGGATGCATCATGAGCTGGCCATGCCAATCCCAGTTTAACGAAGGGGAAAAAAGTTGTGATACATCACATGATGACAATGTGACACCATGAGTTTGACACTCCTGATCTAAGAGAAGATGGTTAAACTATTATAATTATTCATACACATTTTGGAGGGGGGAGTCATTTATCTATATCTATATCATCTACCTATATCAATATCTATCTATCTATCTATCTATCTATCTATCTATCTATCTATCTATCTATCATCTATCTATCTATCTATCTATCTATCTATCTATCTATCTATCTATCTTATTTCTTTTAATTTTTTTCTACATATTTTTCTTTCTTTTCTATTTTCTGTCCTTCATTTTCTTTTTTCTTTCCTGCAGATTCTAGTTTTTAGTTTGTATTAGGTTTTTTTGTTACAATTGTAATTTTTAATAAAAATTACTATAGAATAGATTTTAGGAAAAAAGTTCTTTCAACTTGTACCTGATTAAACTGTAGGTGGAAGCTTTATTAGTTGTGCCTACCACTGAGAAGATCCTGCTCTTGGAAGGTCCTATGCACCATACAGAATGCAAATGATGCTATTTGTGGAATCCTTTGAGAGTCCAGATCACTTCTGTTTGCTGCATACTGTGAGGCTTCAGGGACTATGAAAAGCAAAGCCAAGGATCTTTGTGAGCTGCCGTAATTCCAATAATTTGAGCACCGTGTGATACCAAAAAGCAAGCTGCTGCAACTTGATATCTCCAACTGAACTCCTGAGAGACAATGCTTTGCCTCACCCAGAGAGGTCACTTGGATGGAAATGTCAATGACTCTTGAAGTCCAGTGAACTGACTGGTTCTAGAATAAGGCCAGATATGTGGTGGGACCTGGAAGTGGAGCTTTGCTTCATCTGGCAGACAGTGGTGGGATTCAATTTTTTTTACTACTGGTTCTGTGGCAGGGGAAGGATGCTGTAAAATCTCCAGTCAGAGGTGATATTTGCCAGTTCTCTGAACTACTCAAAATTTTCACTACCGGTTCTCCAGAACTGGTTAGAATCTGCTGGATACCAGGTCTGCTTGCAGAGTTGGTATCAAAGAGATGTTTTTATCAAAGTGAAACATTCCTTCAAAGCTTGGTATAGGCCAGGTTCCATTATTCACCCAGCAGTCCTGATCAAGATGGCTGTTATTTCACTGTTTATACTAATGCGGGAAAAATAATCTTGCCTGCATTGAAGTTACTTGGAGACTACTCAGTAACTCTTATCAAAAGAATTTTCCCAGTTCTAATAACAGCAGGAAATCTTGAATAGATAAAATTATAATTTTGCCTGTAGCAGGATTAAGGGATGAGAAGTGGGGAGGTAAATTTAATATCTTGTTTCCGAATTCTCAGCCAATTCATGAAGCAGAGTTTCCTAGGATTTTAAATGGCAGATTCAAAGTTATGAAATGACTCTTTCCTTTAAAATAGGTCAGTGTGGGAAAACTGCTCTGTATAGTGGTGTACAATTTTGTCTCCTCAAGTATGGCTTACTCTATCCATACTTCCTACCTACCTCTGAGATGCTAAGAGGGCACAATTGGTTGATGATATTGTAATGTCATCAAAATGGGGGAGAGTATGGCAACCGGCCGATCTCAGAAAACTAAGACAGTTGTTTATAATGGTTGAGAGATCAGAAATAATGAGGCCCGGGTTGTGTTTCAATGGTAGGTCACCAGGAAATATTGGAACCATAGATCAGAATGGTGGGGATGACCCTCAAAAGGTATCCGTGGCAAACTATTTGCCTATTCTTGCAAAGAAAAGTATGTGGATGTATCATAAGGAATTGTGTTCACTGGAAAATTTATCTTTGCATTAAGTATACCTAGTTGATGTCTTTTCCTCTACCAAAAGTAAAATATTTGTTCAAAAACTTTTGAGTATAATATTACCTACTTAGCTGTATTTGCAAGGTCTTAGGAAGTATAGACCTGCCATTCATTCATTCATTCATTCATTCATTCATTCTCCATTTGAATCTACCTGTTTCCAACCAATTGTGAATTAGATCTATCAAAAATGGGGTGTCTGCATGTGGCCTATAGACTATGAGTTGTCCAAACAGATAAGCAGTCACATTCTGCGTTAAAAAAAACCTTCTTGAACTGTCTTAGAAGTGCCCTATATAAAATAAAATATGTCACAAAAATCCAACTCAGATGACTGTAAGCCCGAAGAGTTGCAGATAGTGCTTCAGTGTGGAAGGATCAAGAGAGAAGATGTGTTAATATCATTTTAACCAATCTGCTTCTTCTTTTCCCCTTAAATATATATTTTTATTTCTCCTTTTCCTTTCATCCCCCTGACTCATGAATGAAACTGAGCAACCCAAACTTTTTGTGGATTCAAAATGGCTGCTGTAACTAGTAAAGCTGTTAATTCCAGCTGATTACTCTACTGATGTGTGACAGTACCCCTTGCACACCACTGTTTCATTTCCTCTGCTGGAAAACCACTAAGCTGATGGCATTGGAATTTCTGCCGAGCGCTGATGGGTGACAGGAGAAAACAACAATAAAATGAACACAAATTAACATTGTTTCTCTATTCGTTTCTGGATAGAAGAAATAGATTCCTCATTCCCTGGCATTTCAACTCCCTCCCCTCCACCTCTGGATTTGTTCCTGGAAAAATGTTAATATACAAACAATTGTCACCCAGGTTGATTTTTTTCTAATTTTATTCCTAAAGTAAAGAGATGAAAAGTGAGCCAGGCACCCCTGAGCAGTCTGCTGTCTAGGGCTAAAGACTAAGTCATGAAGATTGCAAAGAGACAGATACTGTCATAGCCATTTGCCTTTTATTTCCACATCTCTCCCAGGTCCACATTATGAAAGCTCAAAGTTTTATCTTTAGGTACTTAAATGTGCGATTATAAAATGCTGGGCAAATGAAGAGACGTCTAAATAAAAACAGCTAAATGAATTAGAGAACAATTCCCTCCTTCCATTCACCAGATTGTTCTCCACGGCAAAGGTACAGGTGGCCCTCTACTTACAACCACAGCTGAGCCCAGCATTTCTGGTGCTAAGTGAAACATTTGTTAAGTGAATTTTGCCCTATTTTATGACCTTTCTCGCCATAGTTGTTAAGTGAATCATGACAGTTGTTAAATTAGTAACAATGTTGTTAATCTGGCTTCCCCATTGACTTTGACTCTCAGAAGGTCACAAAAGGGGATTAGGTGACCTTGGGACACTGCAACCATCATAAGTACGAGGCAGTTGTCAAGTGTCTGAATTTTGACCATGTGACCATGGGGATGCTGCAACGGTCATAAGTGTGAAAAATGGTTACTTTTTCAGTACCGTTATAACTTCAGTAAATGAACTGTTGTAAATTGAGTAATTTACTTTAGCCACTCAGGTTATCAGAGGGAAAAGATTTTTGGTGGTAGTTTGCAGGAAAGCAGCCTACAAAAAGTAGGAAAATACTCAGCACCTCTAATTTATACCACCTTGATGATTTAAAAGATCATTCTTCCTATTTTGTAAGGGGTTGCCATATATTTCTCTAGAGGGAAAAAGCCAGATATTATCACTGATAAATGTGTCTTTTGTATACATTTTACTGAAGGGTAAAGAGATATTGGGGTGTCCCTCTGGGTGTGTTGGATTTACAGCCACAGACCTGGGGCTGTCACCTCTATTTTGGTACTGGTCAAGGAAAGATGTGGTTTTTCTATGATTTGCATTCTATTTCATGGGGCTCGTGTCCAGTAGTGGGATTCAATTTTTTTTTAACTTCCGGTTTTGTGGGCAGGGCAGGGGAAGGATACTGTAAAATCTCCAGTCAGGGGTGGTATTTGTCAGTTCTCCGAACTACTCAAAATTTCTGCTATTGGTTCTGCAGAACTGATCAGAACCTCCTGAATACCACCTCTGCTCCTGTCCCAATCAACTTATTATGCAGGAATTAAGTCCAAGGTACTATATCCTTTCCGATGACCTTTCCCCCACTGTTGTGTTACAGCCCTCTACACCTCATTCTGAGTTGGCAGAACACTAGAGTGGCATGAAATTTGTTCTCCCCATTGCCAAAGTTCTCTCTTGTTTATATTACGTTTGTTTGAAGTCACTGCAATAACCTGACTTCCCTCCAAGATAATGAGGGACAAAGCCAAGAAAAAAAATATACCTTTTTGGAGGTGACTGTAGAGGATGCCCTTGGAGAAGGAGGAAAGGACAATAATTAATTGCAGAGCAGCTAAGGAGGACATAGGACTGTCTCTGTGATGGAGTAAAGGCAATAAAATGGGGGAAATAGTAGAAAATAAATGTTGTCAAACCATGTTTGCTTCATATTTAGGTACATGTAGTAAAATGCCCTATGTGTCAAAAATGCAAAATGAAACCCCAAAAGTCCTGCGTAGATCATACAATAACCACACTGAGATTCTCCATGTGACCTGCTGCTTTGATGTGCATCCTATTCAGTTATTTTTAATCCCCTTATTTCTTTGCTTCTTTACTTCCAAATCCTGCAGTAAAATGGAGTCATCAAATGATGTCATTCTGGTCAGTCATCTTTAAGAAATGGACATATGCATGGAAAAGTAGTGATGCCACATTTACTCATCTTGTTTAACCTGGTTTCCAAAAGCTAACATTTTGTGGCTCTTTTCTTATGATGTACTAACTTTAAAACCTAAGGCTGGCCCTGATGAATCATTGGCAAGACTTATGATATGGCTCTGTTGACTCAGATTATTTCTGTACTGGAATTGTCCCTTCTGACTTTCTAAGGTTTCAAATTCATTCATTCATTCATGCATGCATGCATTCATTCATTCATGCATGCATTCATTCATTCATGCATGCATTCATGCATTCATTTGTTGTATATGATTGCCTGCTTACCATGTGACTATGAATGGTTAACAACTAATTAAAATGGTTAACAACTAATTAAAAATAAGCTACACAATAATAAAACTACTAATGATAATCAGGATAATTCATAAACTGCAAAATCTCATCAGCAAAGTCAGCTTCCTCCAAGCACCCTGCCCTCTGCCTGAGAGAAGAAGCAGGTCTGTAGTACCTTACAAAATATTGGCAAAATGAAAACTATCCAGGATTTTTTTGGGGGGTGGGGGGAGAGGATTGTTTACCAAGGCAGGCACCACAAAAGGGAAGTGGTCTTTCTAGGTCCCAGCAGAGGACCAGGTGACATTGAATAGAAGGGAAGCCAAACATGTTAATCCTGTCAGATCTGGTGAGAAAGGCATAAATTTGAGTTTCCAAAGCCTTCAATGAAAAATCATTGTTTCATTATAAATGAAGAGATAATTCTTCAATTAAGACTCATTACTGTAATAACGTTCCTTTCCCCTAAGATGATAGGACTAAATCATAGGACCACTCTTGTGTAATTAATACACATTTGGGTATTCCCCCCTCCTTCCCTGCAAAAAAAAAAAATCTTCCAAATGTGATTTCTTCAGATATGTGCCAAACTGGATTGTTTGCTTCTGATGTGAACATTTAGATGACTGATTTTGGTGTGGCTAGTGTAATCCAGAGTGGGGAAAGTCTTCTATGATCAGACATTGACTAATTATGTAATTTGTCCTCCATCTCTCCTCTTTACTTTCTGCTCCATCTTGCAGTGGGACAAGTTTATTGTGGCCCAATATTCAGGACAATATGTGTGACTTTTTGAAGGTGATGCTCTGCCTTGATATCTAATATATATCAGGGAGGGAAGCTCAATTTTCAGACAGATATAGACAAGGGAGTCCATTTACGAAGGGCTGACTTCAGTTTGAAAACACACTTTCAGCTAAAAGCATGGTTACAAACATTGTAGTATGGTCATTTATCAACAACAGTAGCAGCTGGGAACCAGAGTACTCAAGGGACCAAATTAATAGGTTACATCAATCCCTTCATCTTCTGCCATCCATGCATTTCCAGCTTAGCTTGGAATACTCTTGCCATATGGCAATTGTCATACACTACCCTCTGTGCAATATGCTGAGGAAGCTGCAGACTAGACTCCAATGGGCAAGGAACAGGTTTAAAAATATAACTATGGAGTCAGTGCTTTGGCTGACCCTGGATAGTTCAACAATGTGCTGTTTCCATTCCCCAAACTTTCAAAGGTAAATCAAATCAAATTTTATAGCAGGTATAGACCAATATAAAGGGATAGGAGTACAGTCACTGAAAAAAGTATAAAAATATAATAAAATGTATAGAGTGTTATATACAAAGACCGTGTAAAGTATATAAACTAATTGTTAAAAGTATATATAAGATTCATAAAAGTATAGAAAATATAAAAAGCAAGATTTTAAACAGGAATCATTAGAACAGTGTAGAGAAGCATTAAAATTGGGGGGTATCTAGTATATAAGAGACTATCTACTGAATTAGATTACAGAACCCTAATGCAGCAAACTAGGTGCATATCAGAGGTGGTATTTAGCAGGCTCTGACCAGTTCTGGAGAACCGGTAGCGGAAATTTTGAGTAGTTCGGAGAACCGGCAAATACCACCTCTGACTGGAGATTTTACACTATCCTTCCCCTGCCATGCCCACCAAGCCACGTCCACAGAACTGATAGTCAAAAAATTTGAATCCGACCACTGGCTGCATATCAAGTTTAAATTATAATGTTAAGTCCCAAGCACAACCAAAAATCATCATCTGACAGATTTTAAGTACTGCTACAGAGAATCTGGCAACACTTTATAACATATCAGAGTTGATGCCTGAAAGCAACAGGGAAGTGTAAAATTGTCCCATCTATCTTGGATATCTATGTAATAACAGCAAGATGAGACTAGTGCAAATATCTTTATAGTACAAGCATTAGACAAGTGCACACTTTGTTGTTTCTGTCCCTCAAAAAATGCCCACCTCAAAATTTTAAGAAAAATAAAGGGGAGGGGGGAATCATTTAAATGCTAATCTCTGAACTGCTGCAGGTGTCACAGTAACAAGAATTCCCTTTCCTATCTATCCCATGGAAAGCAAAATAAGCTTCTTGTATTTCCTGGTCATCCATGTTTTTAATTCAAGTTGTATGCATTAGCCCAGTTGTATGCAAAAGGAATAGCAGTAGTTCCTGGAAGGAGGGACTTACAAAGATATTAAACTAACTTTCTCCTTGAAAGGCCTATCTGGGCAGCTGAAGCCCAGAAGCCAAAAGGCACAGGGAACCAAGAGTTTCCAGAAACAGGATAACAGAACATCCATAAGCTCTACAGAACCACAATATTTGAACTCACTCCAGCCAAGCCAGCAATACATCAGCTCAGCTACCAAATGCAGGGGACTATGTGAGATCAGACAAGTGTAGAACTGATTCTAAAGCAGTGTGTGGAACTGCCTATTTTTGGCAGAATAAACAATTTTCACTGGCAATTGACATTTTTGGCAAGATCATAGCTGCCTAAAGCATCACTTCATCAACATGGAGCTTTCCAGAGGTGATTGAATCTGTAAAGGTGGCCTCTGATCCATCTCAGATCCTGAGGATGTCAGTTCATTTTTTAATTTTTTTTATTCCAGTCTACAATCCAGATGTTCCCTGATGGTTTTTCATTCATACCAGATTCTAAACAACTTCTGCATCTGGCAAGGTAAGATTCAAGATAAAAATTCTCTAAAGTTATATACTTCACCCCTGGTGTCTTACATCGATGTGATCATGGAATTTCATTGACAGTTCTTTTTTTGTTGTTATTATTTTTCAATCTAGCCTTGGGTCTCCTGGTTAGTCTCCCATCAAAGTACTTACTTAAATCAAGTTAGTCAGAAGGCAGTCTTCACTGTTGCCCCATTACCCTCCCTTGATTATACGTGACCAGTTAGCACTACCACAGCCAAGGCTGCTAATATCTTTTTCTTATTATTATTTCTTTCCCTAAGCTATATTTATTTTTGGTGCTGCTGTTATATTGCTTTCTTTTCTACTCCCTTTTCTCTTTTACCATTGCTTTATTGACTGCAGTATTTCTTTATCAAAGTCCCCAACATCCCTCCACCCCAAAATCAGTTTCAATAATATTGAATTCTATCTATCTATCTATCATCTATCATCTATCTATCTATCTATCTATCTATCTATCTATCTATCTATCTATCTATCTATCTATCTATCTATCTCTACCTATTATTTACCTATCATCTATCTATCTATCTCTACCTATTATTTACCTATCATCTATCTATAGTTGCCCATCGTACTTAAAGATTCTGGAGTATTTTTTTTAAAAAAAACCATCTAAATTTTGGGAGAAAAGAATTTTAAAGGCTTATTGGCAAATACTGTAAATAGAAAACAGAAGATACTAGGGAGTATCTGGCCTGGAAGAACAAGTCATTCCAACAACAAATTATGCCTTTCTGATAATGAGCCTCTTTTTTGCATCTCCTTCCTACTCCCTCCCCAGTTTTCAGGGAAGAACACAGAGCATTAGCTGCACTAGTGTCTGTAACCCAGTAAGGCCCTGGGAGCCTTTAAAAAAAAAACTGAAACAGAAGCTGCTTGCCTGATCCCTTTCTCCTCTATGTAAATAAACCCAGTAATTGTACTCCTGACATCTTTAATTTGGATCTCAAAGCCTCATACTCAAGGTCATATAGATCCAGGAACCAAATTCACTAGACAATCTTTTCCTCATTCATCTTTCACAAATGCAATTGTCTCTGCCTGTTTTGGGACCAGGTGCATGAATAGTATTGTCAAGCTTTAAAACATGGGTCTTCAAACTTGGCAAGTTTAAGACTTGTGGACTTCAACTCCCAGAATTCCTGAGCTAACATGACAGGAGGAGGAATTCTGGGAGTTGAAGTCCACAAGTCTTAAAGATGTCAAGTTTGAAGACCCCCGCTTTAAAGGAAACACCTATTTATTTCCTTAATAACCATGTCTTCTTAAAGAATAATGCCTAATCATCACAGAATCAATTGCTGGAAAGCCCTGATTTTGCTAAACTTTGAACTCTATTTGCTACTGCATATGGGCAGTGAAGAATTACTGTTTTTCAAAGGGTATTTTGGTGCCTTGCAGAGCTGATGGCTAATGATGGCACAGCTTGGTCTTGCATGGTAAGTTGGCTGTCCCAGGTCATAGTCTCAAGCTTTGTGATATATCCCACTTCTGTCACAGTTTTAAATATAGTACTTAAGCCAATGAGAAATACTATCCATTCTTAATTGTCCTCTTAATTTTGGAAGTGGGAACTCTAGATCAGTGTTTCTCAACCATGATAATGTTAAGATGTGCTTTAGTTCCCAGAATTCCCCAGGCCCAGCTGAAATCCACACATCAGGACAAGATGAGCAAGTCTGCCCTTGATCCTCAATACTTTAGTCCTTCTGGAATCAGCTGCATACACATAGACAAGAAAAACACAAAGAAAGCCAATTTTGGTGACTTTGAGCTACTCACGCTCTCTCAGCCCAACTCACCTTACAGAATTGTTGTGGGGAGAAAGGAGGAGGAAGGTATGTTGGATATGTTTGCCATCTTGAATTATTTGTAAAAATAATACATGCGGGATATAAATAAATAAACAAATATGTTCACCAAGACACAGAGTTAAAATTCAGTACATAAAATTTGTTTCACTAGGCATTACTTGATTTAAATGTAAACTCCAAATCTCAGGCTATCATATCTAGGCTGAAAACATCTGGATGACCATTAGTTGGCAGCCAAAAATTAGTTTTCTGAATTTATTATGATTCTGGGTGACATGCACCTTCAATGATTGTCCAGATTTTGGAATCCAGATTTGCCCTTGCCCTGTCCATCTTGTTACCACATATGTCTGAACATCAGTTGAGACATCACTGAGAAAATGGAATTATTTTGCAGGCTAAAAGTGGGTTTATGGCTGTAAATTAATAATCCCCACTTTCAAGGATGTCATGCAGTACAATCCTAACCAAATTAATCCAGTCAATGTCAATGGAATTTATTTCTTAGTGCATATGCTTAATGACTTAGTGTAACAGCATACAGCTATATTTGTTTACTATAAAATGGATTCCAGTGTACTTCTTAAATTGTTCTCTTAAATAAGTAGTTCTAAGATTGCTGTCTTTCGAGTTACAACTTGACAGAGCAGTTAACATATTTTGTCACAACAGATAAATCTTGAATATTTTGATGTCCTTTTGGATAAGAAATGAAAAACAATTGTGATCAAAGTTTGAGGGAAAAGAACATTTGGAACACTGACTCTTATTTAAAGGAATATTCCCCAGGCTTGTGATCTTTAAAGCTTTGTTGTGCTGACATTAATTCACTATCAGCTTTCAAAATGTGCTGCTAATGCATTAAGCTACAAGAGAGCTGGTAAGATTGGCATGTGAGTTTCCATTCGTTCTATCTGCACTTATCAGCAGTGAGGAAAGGATATGGGCTTGTTTTGGATTTTTTTTTTTAAGAAACAGCATGCTAATCTGGTGCTGAGAGTCAATATTCCTGAGGACACCTTGACCTTGCCTGTACAATTGTTTCCTTCATGATATGATAATACTTCTGTAATTCCATATGCCACACTTTCCCTTCAAGCCATAGTAGATACGTGACTATATTCATGTCACCTTTGGAGCTGCTGTATTTACAGTAAGTACAGATCCCTTATATTGTATAAAACTGGAAAATAGGACGTTCCGAATAAGATGATTGCATATCCTCAATTAATTTAGGTGACCAAGGCTGGGAAGTGGATTTTCTTGGGCAGCAAAGAATAGAAGGTTTCTCTGCATCCCAGCAACCAGGATTATTATTTGCTTCTAATTCTTAACTTTTTCATACCTCAAGGTTTATATTCTTAATTTAGAGAAGCCCAGTGCAAGATACATATACTATACTCATACATATCTCTCCAAATGCACTCAGAGACAATAAGGAAAATGAAGAACACAGAGACTCATCCAGTGACCATTCAGTGTTACGATGGTGCTGAAAAAGTAAGATAATGACCCATCAAACTTGCAACCATTGCAGCATCCCTGCTGTCATACAATCATGATTCATGATCATGAGCCATGGTGGCATATTGGTTAAAATTAGGGGTGGGATTCAAATTTTTTAACAACCGGTTCTTTGGGCATGACTAGGTGGGGGTGGCTAGGTGACTAGGTGGGGGTGGCTGGTTTTTTTATTTTTGCAGTACCCCTCCCCCTTATTTTTTGGACCTTCTGGGCCTCAGGGAAACCTCCTGGGTGGGTGTTTTTGCTCCCAGAATGCTTCCCTGTGGCCCAGGAAGAAAAAAGTGGAAACTGCAGGGGGAGGCATGCAGCACCCCCCTATGCTCCATTTTGGGGCCTACTGGGCCTCAGGGAAGTCTTCTGGGTGGGCGTTTTTGTACCCAGGAAGCTTCCCTGGGGCCCAGGATGGCAGAAAAAAAATGGAGCGTAGGGGGGAAGGGCTGTTGCGGGGGGCCCCTTCCATTTTTTTGCCTTCCTGGGCCTCAGGGAAGCTTCCTGGGTGAAGCAGTAAGACAGCAAGGGGAATCCCAGCATAGCTGATCATAGGAACAGCCAGTGGTCAGGAGGAGAAAAGAAAGAAATACCTCAAGGAGTGACTGGGCGGAGAAGAACGCAGTCAGCGATGTCAGGCATGCGTGCGATGTTGCACATGCACGATAAGGACTGACTGGGCAGGGAGGGGAGGGGCAAGCGGAGAGGAGAGGGGCCATCCAGGGACATGATTTGCCATTCTCCAAGCTGTGCAGAATCATAACAACTGGTTCTATAGAACCAGTCCAAACTGGTAAAATCCCACCCCTGGTTAAAATGCAGTATTGCAGGCTAACTCTGCTGACTGACAGCAGTTGGATTCTGACTGGCTCATGGTTAACAGCCTGCCATCCTTTCAAGGTTAGTAAAATGAGGACCCAGATTGTTCGGGGAAATATGCTGATTCTGTAAACCATTTAGAGAGAGTTATAAAGCACTGTGAAATGATATATAAGTCTAAGTGCTATTGCTATTGCTATTGCTATTCAAGCATTTTGTATTCGGCATGGATTTACAATGATCACAGCATCCTGCAGCCATGTGATCACTATCTGCAACCTTCACAGCCACCTTGTGACAAGCGAAGTCAATGAGGAAGCCAGCAAGAAGTTCCAAGTTGCAGATGTACTATGTCATGCTTAAAGACCCACAGTGATTTGCTTAATGACCACAGCAGAACTGACATTGTAAGTCAGGTATGGTCACATGATGTTTCACTTAAAGACTCCATCACTTAGCAACAAAGTTTCTGGATCCAACTGAAATTAGAAGTGAGGACCACTTGTACAAGTAGAGTATATTCTTCTTCTTCTTCTTTTTCTTCAGCGTTTGTCTCGCGCTCGGGCGAGGTCCGCTAATGTCCTTAAGTACTGCTTCCACACCTCTCTGTCTACCACGTATGTCGGGTCTGCCTTCGCGATCTCTAGATCGGCCTTGATCGTGTCCATCCAGCGTTGCTTAGGTCTACCACGCGGTCTCGCTCCTCCGACAGTCACCTTCATTGCAGGTTTGATGATAGATTCTTCCTTGGCGCGGCTCACGTGGCCGAACCATCGTAGCCGGGACTGCCTCATGACCGTGGGGATGGGCACGGCGTTGAACCGTCTACGCACTTCTTCGTTCCTGACACGATCGAGTAGGGTGAGGCCTACCGACCATCGGAGCATTCGCATCTCCATTATCTGGAGTCTGCTTTCGACTTCTTTGGTCGCGGCCAGCACTCTGCGCCATATATGGCCACGGGCGCACCACAGAGTTATAGATTTTCGCCTTCAGGCGCATCGGCATCTTCTTGTCACAGAGGACACCCGTGACGGACTTCCATTTGCCCCACGCTGCGTTGATCCTGGCTGCCACCTCAGTTTGTAGTAGGCCTTCTTCCCCAAGAATAGTTCCCAGGTACTTGAAGGTGGAGGCGCGCGGTAGCTCCTGCCCGTTCACGTGGATGGAGCCTGTCATTTCATTGTCAGTGGTCAGGTATTCGGACTTCTTTAGGTTCAGCCGGAGCCCGAACTGCTCGAGGCGGTCGTGCCACTGTTGGACTAGGTGCTCGAGTTCAGCCTTGCACCGGTTAGCCAGAAACACATCATCGGCGTAGAGCAGCGTCCATGGGGCGGGCGTGTACAGGTCGTGTGTAATTGTGTCCATCACCAGAATGAACAACAGTGGTGAGAGAGCAGAGCCCTGGTGTACGCCGACGGTGATATTAAACTCCTCTGATATCCCAGCTGCCGCTTTTACACGGCTTTTGTGACATCTGTATAGGAGTTGGACCCATTGTACGAGCAGCTCAGGCACGCCGTGATCTCGCAGTGTGTACCAGATGAGATCGTGCAGGACTCGGTCGAAGGCCTTTTCCAAGTCCAGGAAGGCGGTGTGGAGCGGGATTTTCTTCTCTCTGTGAGCCTCCATCAGCATCCGCACACCGAAGATGGCGTCGGTGGTGCCGCAGTTCTTGATAAATCCAGCCTGGTTGACGCTGATGTCGACGATGTCCCGAATGCGCTTATCAAGGACACGTTCGAAGATCTTCATAGTGTGTGACAGTAACCTGACCGGTCTGTAGTTGGAGCAGTCCGCTGGGCTGCCCTTTCCCTTCCAGATCGGAACAGTGGTGCTGCGGTACCAGTCATGTGGCACTTTTCCCGTGGAGACGATGTTGTTGAACAGCTCGCACAGCCACAATGCCGAGCCCGGTAGTGCCTTTTTCCAGAAGTCGGCAGGGATGTCGTCTGGTCCTGTTGCCTTACCGCTTTTCATGGCCTTGATGGCGTCGGTGACCTCGCTGGCATAAATGCCTGAGACTGGGCCTTCAACTGGGTCACCTCGCGGGGTTCGTGGGTGTGGGAACTCCTCGGAGATCTTCTTGAAGTATTGCCGCCACCTCTCGGCAGCGTCTCTGGGGTTCACGATTAAATTTCCCCTTTCGTCGTTGATCCCATGAAACTGGTCAATGTCCAGGGTCTTCCTGTGTCTGCTTTTGGCTAGGCGGTAGATCTCATTCTCGCCTTCTCGCGTGTTCAGCTTCTCATAGATGTCATCGTAGTGGGAGCTTCTGGCTATCGCTACTGCTTTCTTGGCTGCCTTTTTGGCCGCCTTGTATTCGCAGAGCTTCTCGCTGGTCTTGTCCTGAAGAAAGGCCTTGTAGAGCCGTTTCTTCAGGTGTACGGCATCTTGTACTTCCGGTGTCCAGAGCCATGTATCTCGTTCGATGCGTCTCCGTCCTGGCTTGGTGCAACCAAGCTGTTGGCAGCCGGCAGTGTGAACAGTGCTCTTCAACATGGACCACGCTTCCTGTGGCCCGTCGACCATCTGCAGGAACTGCTCCGGTTTGATGAGGGGTCCCGCCATCTTCTTCTGGTTCCACCACTTGATTCGTGGCTGGTCTGCATTCCTTTTGTCAATCTTGGTCTTGGGCTTGCTGATCCTGATCTTCGCCATCAGCGGCCTGTGCTGACTGCTCGATTCGCACGGGTACACCTTGGCGTTGAGCACGTTTTTAGCGGCTCTTCGTCGTACGATGATGTAGTCGATCTGTGTGTGGTGGCTCCTGTTTCTGCTATGGTAGGTGAGGAGTTGAGATTCTCGCCTAATGAAGCAGGTATTCGTGATGGTCATATCATGGGAGTCGGCAAAGTCCAGGATCCTCTGGCCATTCTCATTCGTATCGCCTGTGCCATGCCCACCGTGGCACTGGTGTCCGTTTTGTCCCGCCCTACATGACCATTCAGGTCGCCCGAGATGATGATGTCGTCTTCGTGTGGGGATCTGCCTGAGTTGGATATCGAGCAGTTCCCAGAAGGTATCCTTCTCCTCCTCGTGACATCCGGTCTGAGGGGCGTAGGCGGACAAGATGTGTAGGCGCTGCCTCTCGGTCGCTACGACGATTATCATCAGTCGTTCTGTGAGGCGCTTAACTTCTGCGACGGAACTTTGCCAGCTTGGACTGACAACCATGGCTACACCGCCGCGGTTTTCCTTACAGCTGGTGTATATGATCTTATAGCCGTCTATAGTCGTAGCCTTGTTGCCCTTCCAGCGAGTTTCCTGGAGGCAGCAGATGTCCAGCTTCCTGTCCCGCATGGCCCTGACGATCTCGGTCGAGCGTCCAGTCAGCGAATCCACGTTCCAGGTGGCCACCTTGAGCGTCTGGCAGTCCTCTGTTCCCCGCTTGCATTTTTTCACACGGATCGGGTAGTCTCCATGCGCATCGGACCCGGACGCAGCCGCCATAGCTTTCTCACACGGTGCAGGTGCGCCGTGCTTTCCGCGTGGACCATTTCATTGATTTTTGGCGCAGGCCAATGGTCTCCTGCGCCCGTCGGTTCCCCCGAACGCGGTAGCATTGGGCGTGTGTTTTGTAGTGTGTTTTGTAGTGGACATTTCCATCATGTTGATGCGGCATTCGAGTACTCCAGCCGGCCTGTCGCGTGGGCCTGTCGTCGGAGGGTCTGCTCTCAGTTACGGTCAGCGTTTGACGGCTTCGCGCATCCAGGGGACACCACTTGGAGGTGGCAGACCACTCATCCCCCGTACAAGTAGAGTATATGACTTCTACATATCAGGAAGCAGGCTAATATAGAGAGACACATCCCCAAAAAACATTGTGTATGAATGAGTCCATATTTAATCAATTAGATTTTAATCCTAATTTTTGCCAATGCTCTTTGATCAAATAAAAGTGCATTTTTAAAAAAGAAATGACAAAATTCTAATGAACAATACACAATATGAAACAGCACAGTAGCTTAATACAACAGCTTAATACAGCTTATATTTTAGCAAACATTACACTTGGTAATATCATTTGAATAAACAAGTCTTCTGTTCTGTAAAACGGGTATTCTTACTTTCTGGTGTCATTAAAAAAAACTTGTTGCGTATATGTTCCATTAGAGCCTCCTATGTCAAAGAAATAGAGGGAGAATCTCTGAAGCTATTTCAGATATTGAGCAGACTTATTAAGAAAAATTATATATTTCTGAGGTATTCTAATCCTAGGATATTTTAGTCCAAGTTTCATGTACAAATTAATACTGTATAACTACTGTGCTTGATAAAGAAATCAGTAATGAAAAGGTATTCTGTTCATTTTGCACATACAGTTAATACATAAGTGCAGAGTTTCATCTTCAAAATTCAGAAATCACACTGTATCTGGTTCACTTTGCCAAAAACTATAAACTTTAGTTTAGTTTAGTTTATTGTCATTGTACCTTGTACAACGAAATCAAACACCACTTTCAGTGCATATCATGACCATGACCATGAAAATAAACACAAACACACATCCTTCACCCTCCACACATTGAACCGAAAGCCCCCCACACCACACCAACACTGCACTATATAGCAGAATTCAAAAGAGCTACTGCCCCGGGATAGAAGTTGTTTTTCAGCCTATTTGTGCTCGTTTTTAATATTCTGTACCGTCTGCAAGATGGTAATAGTTCAAAAAAAAGGTGGTGCCCAGGGTGAGATGGATCTTTGAGAATGTTTTGAACTTTTTAAGGCAGTGGTGGCTATAAAGCTCCTCCAAAGAATGGAGAGGGCAACTAATAATCCTCTGGGCAATGACGTTAACCCTCTGGAGTGCTGTCCTATCTGCCACTGTACAATTGGCAAACCATACAGAGGTGCTGTAAGTTAAGATACCCTCTACGGTTCAGCGGTAGAAGGTCACCAACAGTTTTTCATTCAGTTGTTGTTTTCTGAGAAGTCTCAGGTAGTATAATTTCTGCTGGGCCCTTTTGACCAGGGCTGCAATGTGAGCACCCAATGGTGTTTGATTCAGATATTCTTTCATAAAGCAAAAATGTTGGGGGAAATAAGCATGGCTCAAATGACTCTATGGGCATCAGAAGACTGGTTTGTAGCCAAATAAATATGACCCTTAAGGCTGTAAAAAAGCCTAATGTTAAATAGTTGAATCCTTGTACCTAAAGAGATTCATAATGATTTTAACTTGAACTCCACTTATTCACTCCAATCAAAAATGATGGAAATTTCTTCTAAAAAGAGCATTAATGGAATCTGTATGCCTATCTGCGGGTGGTGTGTGTGTCAATGACTCCCATTCTAAAAAAAGAGTCAGCACATTATGTTCTCAAGCCCTTATTAGCAGAAACTGAATGAAATGATTTGGCTAGAGTTTGGGGATTTATTTTAGAGATTAGATAGACTGGCATAAATGAAGAAGATTGTAGATATTTATTTACACAAAAGAACAAGAAGTGTTTCTTTCCCCCCAAAATAGCCTCTTTCCATTTATTTATAGTTCCTCCCCCCCCCCCTTTTTTTTTGAGATGGAAATAGATCAATAAGAAGGAGAAAAAGAAGCAGAGATGATGATAAATAACCACTTCTCATGTGCAGATTGAAATTATCATTATACCTGACTGGTTAGATAGATTGTATCTATGGAAGTGAGCACCAGAATTAGAAAGGGATCATTTAAGCGCCAGGCATTTTTAGGCTGTGATGACTGCACCTTATTTAAGTTCATTTGCAAACACCACAAAGGCTAAATGATAGTAGCTTTCTGACGTTTATATTTAGCCTTAAAGAAATTGCATACAAAAAGGAACAGCATGTTAAGGGTCAAACCAGCATGTCCTGTTTCGAAAGCTAGAGGGAAAAAAGAAGTTGTGAAAATGCAACATAATTATGGAGGCCTTTGGGGGCAACTTCTCAAATAATATTGATTGAACATATAAGTTGACTCAGCCTTCCATCCTTCAGAGGTGGGTAAAATGAGGATCCATATTGCTGAGGGTACTAGGCTGACTCTGTAAACCACTTAGAGAGGCCTGTAAAGTACTGTAAAGCGGTATATAAATCTAAGTGCTATTGCTATATGATTGAAGACCCAGATCATTTTTTGCTTTTGCTGTTGCCACCTGGCCATGATTGCATCTTTTAGAAAGAGAGCTGGGCACTAAATATTCCCAAATGTTGGGGAATGATCCTTCTGTGAACATGTATTTTAAGGAGGTATCCTCTCCTTAGATGATCTCCCTCCCTATTATTAGAGAACATAATTAGCTGATTGGTTCCATTTATTTCATAAAGATGCTGAAGCTCTGAAAATAGCAAGGATACTGGCATATCATTCCAGAAGAACTCATCCCCAAGAAGGCATTACAAAGAGATATGCATAATGTTTACAAATGCTATTGTATATTACAGTTCCTATTTTAATACAGTGGTTAGGCATGAGTTTGAGGAGCTGGTTCTTTAAGGAACCTCCAAGTGGGATCCTTTCAGCTTCTAACTGCACTGTCCCAATATGTGCCAGGATATTTTGTGCCCAACCTGGCTAGATCAGTCATTTTTGGACATATCACATTTAATTTCAAATAAATCATCAACGATGATGGATGAACAACACCATCATTTGTTTAGATGTAACAATTAATTTGGATTCAACTGAGAGAGAGTTGTATAGCACAGCCTCATTCCTCATCACCAATACAACTTTCTGTCTGCCTACCCATATCAAGACCTCCTGGATGCAACTCCGCTCTAAGCATTGGCATCTTATTGACCATGTCATTGTCAGGAGAAAAGGAAGGCAGTTGCACTGAAATGGACAGGTTAACACTACAGATGAAAAATAAGGATATATTGGAATAATTTGGAATAGATTTTACTATTGATGGGGACAGAAAGGAAGAAAGGAAGGGTTTAATATGGAAAAGAGTTGTTAAGAGGACATCCATGATCATGAGACTAAAATAACACTAAGAATGTTGGAAGATGTAAGTAATGATGAATAAATATATATATGTGTGTATATATATATATATATATATATGTACAAATGTATATAAGATCTATATTCTATTATATTTCACTAGAATGATGATCAAAAGTTATGTCAAAATGACTTCACCATGTTCAATGTTTTTAAATGTTATGTTTAATAAAAAAAAATTATTTAAAAAAAAGAAAGGCAGGATGTCAGTGTGACCAAGATCATTTGTGGAACTGACTGTGGGGTAGTTCTGTTATTTTGTCTGCTCACATATCTGGAGCTGGATTTGCTGCCAGAGTCACAGAGGTCATGAAACTACTGACACAATTTTTGCCATGTAAAAACTTCAGGAGATGTGTCAGGGCAGAATCATGATCTCCTCCTTTGATGACACAAAAGTCTTTGATACTGTCAGCTGATAAGACCTGTGGATGATCATGTCAAAGTTTGGCTGCTTTGGCAAATTCATTCAGATGGAACATCAGTTCCATGATGGCCTGATGGCCAGAGTGTTGAATGGCAGAAAATTCCCCAGTCACCAATGGTGTTCAAGAGGCCTGTGTGCTCTTTAACTGTGTGCACTCTGTACAGCATGAAGTTTACTGCCATGCTGAATGGTATCATTGAGGACAGTGATGCTGGAATCAACCTCAAGTACAGAGTAGATGCGAAGCTATTCAACCTGAGGAGGCTTCAAGCTATTTCCAAAGTGAAAGAAACTGTTTTGAGATTTCCTTTTTACCAATAATGGTGCCCTGAATGCTGGTCAGAGTGACAGATGCAAACAAATTTTCTATGGCTTGTGACACAAACCATCAATATTCAAAAGACCAATGTTATGCACCAGCTTGCTCTCATATACAATTCATAGAACCCATAATCACAGTCAAGAGTCAGAAATAACAAGCAGTGGGCCAATTCAATTATCTTCTCCCAATTGATACAGAAGTTAACTTCAGAAGAGCAAAAGTAAATTTTGCTTTCAGATTGTGCTCTTTTTTTTTTTTGCAGTAACAAAATTAAAAGTCCACATAGTGATGGTACTGACTATCCAGGATATGTGAACTGTCTTTTGAATGCATGCAAGACAGCTTAACCATTTCCATATGACTTGTTCTCACAAAATATTTGGCTTCAGATGGCTAAATATAGTACCAGACACTGAAGTTCTCTCTAGAGCAAATCTATCATCAATCCACTCTCTGTTAATAAGAACACAACCCAGTGGGTGGGTCCCATCATCTGCATGCAGAATGAGCACATACCAAATAGCTCCTTTTTGTGCAACTGTCTACTGGAAAATGCTTATGTGGAGAGCAGAAAAAACATTTCAAATATACATTAAAGATTTCTGTGAAGTTGCTTGAAAAAGACACAATCACCTGGGAAACTCTGGCTCAAAATTGGCATGTCCTTATCCATAAGAGCAGTGAAACTTACAAAATAATGTGTGCTGTGGAAACACATTATAAGTGTGAGTTGTGCAAGTCTAGTGCTCCATCAGTGCAACAATTGCAGTATCTACACATGTTTAGCCAATGTGTGCCAGGACATTCCATGTCTGAATTGTCCTGATCAGTCATTTTTGGACACACCGTATTTAGTTTCAACATGACTAAATGTACTGAGGTCTTCATTGATGATGATGGACGAAAAACACAGTCATCTCACTTTAAACAAACCTGCTCCAAACTGCCATCAGCAGGTTGCTGTGGAGCTGGGGGGGCTGAAGGGGTTGTTTCTCCCTTGTCTCCAGATGCATCCAAAAAGAAAAAACTGCTTAAAGATGCTCACAAAAGCTTCATTCAGTAGTTGGTCTCACCCGCCTTTTTATTACTTGGTCCAACAGTGGATTTCCTTTCTCTTGGTTCATCTGAATCCTGTCTCCTTCTTCTGATGGTCCCAAGCCTTCTCCTGCTCATAAAACATGCCAGTTTCTCTATTCACGTTGAGTTGTCAGTTGACCTCACTCTCTTTCTCCCTCTCCCTATCTCTTCCTCTCTCTCTCTCTCTCTCTCTCCCTCTCCCTCTCCCTCTCCCTCTCTCCCTCTCCCTCTCTCCCCTCTCTCCCTCCCTCCTCTCTCTCCCTCTCCCTCTCCTTCTCTCCCTCCCTCCCTCCCCTCTCTCCCCTCTCTCCCTCTCTCTCTCCCTTTCTCCCTCTCTCCCCCCTTGCAGATATAGCAAGTGGAGCCTCAGGCGGGAATGCAGTGATTTAGGGAAGAAATAATTTGTCTTTTATACCCTTTCCCATCCCAACCTGCTTCACAATAATTTTCCTGCCCTGAGCAATTGCTCATAAGCTAAACTTCTGCTCCATTCCTCTCCCCACCTCTGTGGAAGGATGTATGTTTATGTTTGCCCTTTGCACCTGCAGATCCAAATGTTTTTTACTCTCTTCCTGACTCATTTAAGTTTTCTTCCCTCTCTAGTCTTTGGAATAAATTCCTTTCCTTCTGCAGATCCCAGATTTTAATTTCTCTTGGGATCTTCATTGACTTCCAAGAAGCTCCCATTTCTTCCTATGATCTCTTTTTCTATATACCCTAATATTCAGGGATCCTATTTTCTTGTCTTCTACTTTCTCTCTGTTACAGCTCTGTGTAAGCAGACTTCAAGGCTCAAGCTGACATCCTTCCTTTTATTGGCAAACTTCTGTGAGGCAGATTTATTTCCTAGCTCTACTACACCTTTTTGAGCTATGTATATATCAATACAAGCTACATAGAATTAATACAAGCAGAAATAACACATAATATCTTCCATTGTAATGTGAAAACTCATTATTGAATGAACAGACTGCTGCTTGGACTGTTCATTGGTGGTAACTGTTCATGACTGCTCATAGATGCTAACTGTTCATCCAAAAAAACCCAATTTTGTTTTCTTCATGTGCTTTTCAAACATGGGATGTCTTGAAACAGATGATTGTCTTCTGACAGCTCTTCAAAAAGAAGAATGTATTCTGTGATGTAGAACAGAATTCCCTAATCTTTCCAGCTTTGCGGACTGGCTGAAGGGAGGTGAGAGGGGATAGTTCCATGTGAGTTGCAGTGTGCGTGCCAGCTGCTCATGCAGATGGAGCTGTGTATGTGCCCACCACACACAACACAAATGGAGCTGTGTGTCCATGCTTGCTTGCTGCTGTCACAAGTGGAAATGCACTTGCATGCTCGCCCACCACTTCTGCAGTCTGGTTCTGAATGGCTCAAGGCTTGGTCATGGCCTGGAGTTAGGGACCTCTGGTGTAGAAGGCATGTCACAACCTCCTAGGCATACCAGGCATGAGCTGAGGATCCAAGATTTTTAAATTTGTAATGCAAACCATGAGCTGGTTCTAGTTTTAATTCCTGTTAAATTTCAACCCATTTATTCTTGATTATTTAAGGCTGACTCTTGGGTGTTTGCTCAAATTTTGCACTTGCTCTAATCTATGACATTCCAATGTGTAGAGTTGTTGTTTTTTTAATAGTACATTTATGGGTTGCTCTGGCACGAGGCAGCATTATGCAAGACCAAACTGGCAACAAAGCTCTGTAGATAAAATGATGGTGTTTCCATTGTTGTTCTGTAGCCTTGGGAACTGTGACTTTTCCCTGCCCCCTTCCCTTCAGCTATTGCAACACTCTGAGATTGAGATCTCAGACAATTACCAGCCTAATTAGGGTGTGTTGAGGAGTGTTTAAGTTTATGTTTCCAAAGCCATAAAATTAAGGGTTATACTTCCATCATCCATCTTAGCTGGACAACATTGCCATCTATCAGTACTGAAGCAACTCTGCTAGAACTAAGATTCTGCCTAAGGTGAAAGTGTTCAGGTAGATTATCCTGACACAAAACTATCAAAATTTTATTCTAACATGTAATTCATGTATGTCTTGTTTTTAATATTTGCATCAAGTTAAGATGAACTTATGAACAAACACTTTACAGTCTTGAAGTATAACAATGTTTTATTATGATTTTGAATTAAATACTTATTTTTGCGAGAATATAATTAATGTGAATGAATGAACTTCTCTATTCACACAGAGAGAATTATAATTGGAAATAATATAAATAATTGGAATTGAAAAAATGCAAAGAATTTGAAATTGAATTTAAATTATGAACATGCCAAAGCAAAAATGTATAAACTGTTAAGATTTGAAACAGAAAAATAATAGTTTAAAGAATACATGACAAAATGGGCTATCATTTTGAATACAGTATACAGGTGAAACTTGAAAAATTAGAATATTGTGCAAAAATTCATTTATTTCAGTAATGCAACTGAAAAGGTGAAACTAATATATGAGATAGACTCATTACATGCAAAGCAAGATAGTTCAAGCCGTGATGTGTCATAATTGAGATGATTATGGCTTACAGCTCATGAAAACCCCAAATCCACAATCTCAGAAAATTAGAATATTGTGAAAAGGTTCAATACTCTAGGCTCAAAGTGTCCCACTCTAATCAGATAATGAAGCCATAACACCTGCAAAGGGTTCCTGAGCCTTTAAATGGTCTCTCAGTCTGGTTCAGCAGGAATCACAATCATGGGAAAGACAGCTTATTTGACAGTTGTGCAGAAAACCATCATTGACACCCTCCATAAGGAGGGAAAGCCTCAAAAGGTAATTGAAAAAGAAGTTGGATGTTCCCAAAGTGCTGTATCAAAGCACATTAATAGAAAGTTAAGTGGAAGGGAAAAGTGTGGAAGAAAAAGGTGCACAAGCAGCAGGGATGACTAGCCTGGAGAGGATTGTCAGGAAAAGGCCATTCAAAAGTGTTGGGGACTTTCATAAGGAGTGGACTGAGGCTGGAGTCAGTGCATCAAGAGCCACCACACACAGACAGATCCTGGACATGGGCTTCAAATGTCGTATTCCTCTTCTCAAGCCACTCCTGAACAACAAACAATGTCAGAAGCCTCTTACCTGGGCTAAAGAAAAATAGAACTGGTCTGTTGCTCAGTGGTCCAAAGTCTTCTTTTCTGATGAGAGCAACTTTTGCATCTCATTTAGAAACCAAGGACCCAGAGTCTGGAGGAAGAATGGAGAGGCACACACTGCAAGATGCTTGAAGTCCAGTGTGAAGTTTCCACAGTCTGTGTTGATTTGGGGAGCCATGTCATCTGCTGGGGTTGGTCCACTGTGCTTCATTAAGTCCAGGGTCAACATAGCCATCTACCAGGAGATTTTGAAGCACTTCAAGTTTCCTTCCGCAGACAAACTTTATGGGGATGCTGACTTCATTTTCCAGTAGGACTTGGCACCTGCCCACACTGCCAAAAGCACCAAAACCTGGTTCAATGATTGTGGGATTACTGTGCTTGATTGGCCAGCAAACTCGCCTGACCTGAACCCCATAGAGAATCTATGGGGCATTGCCAAGAGAAACATGAGAGACATGAGACCGAACAATGCAGAAGAGATGAAGGCGGCTATTGAAGCATCCTGGTCTTCCATAACACCTCAGCAGTGCCACAGGCTGATAGCTTCCATGCCACACCACATTGAGGCAGTAATTGCTGCAAAAGGGGCCCAAACCAAGTACTGAGTACATAAGCATGCATATACTTTTCAGAGGTCTAATATTGTTCTATGTACAATCCTTGTTTTATTGATTGCATGTAATATTCTAATTTTCTGAGATTGTGGATTTGGGATTTTCATGAGCTGTAAGCCATAATCATCACAATTATGACAAATCACAGCTTGAACTATCTTGCTTGGCATGTAATGAGTCTATCTCATATATTAGTTTCACCTTTTAAGTTGCATTACTGAAATAAACGAACTTTTGTACGATATTCTAATTTTTCGAGTTTCACCTGTAAGATGGATCCTTGGGAGAGAGTGTGGATAACTGGTATTAAATTTACATTATGTTATAAATGAAGAGAAAACTTTTATAAAATGATCTATTGTTGGTATGTGACAATAGAGAAATTATCAAAATTTATACTTTTAATTCAAAGCAGTGCTGAAAATGGGGAACGTATGAAGGGACATTTTATTATGCATGGTATATTTGCAAAAAAATATGAAATTTTGGATTCCAATTCATATACCAATGCAAAGAATTTTAAAGATATACATGAGGAAACCAGAATATTTGGGGGTGTGTGGGGATTTATGGACAATGGATTAGAAAAGATTCTTGGCAGATTGATTTTGTATATAGTAAGTGTCACAGGAAAAACAGTGAAATTCCCACAGTGGAGGAATATCAAAATTTAGTCAGATAACCAAACTGACCTGTTTGATGAGACACAAAAAGCAACAAAAGCTTTTTGAAGACTGAAAACCTTGAATGGACTTCTTGCTGGAAGAAGAAAAGCTGATATGATTTATGGATTTGGGGAATGAAACCGATTTGGATTAAAGGAGAGGCTAAAGAGATTTGAATAATATAGTATAATTGTATAATATAAGATGGAAGGAAGGTTCTAAATACAATTCTAAGATTGTAACTATCTGTTGAGGTAAAGTTCAGAAGTCATCATATTTCATAACTTTAGTTTTTTTTATTTTTCTTCTTTTCTTGTACCTTTTTCTTTTTTCTTTCTTTAAATTTAACTTTTACTTCATGGAAAATTCTTAATAAATATAAATAAAAAATGAATTCTGCCTGTGTAAAACCCCTTAGGCTTATATAGCATCTCAGAACCACAAAGCAGGATTCTCACAAACTCACAGTAAGCAGTTTTTCTAGAAGGAAAAAGTGGTTAGGTTACATAATCTTCAGCCTTGGGCTTCATTACGTGGGACATTAAGGTGCGGCTTTCCTATTGCCTTTGATCTTCATTCGGAGTCTTAGTTTAATGGGTAGATGGTTGTCATTTACTTAAAACCACAAACATGTTCATCTGTTCTTGAATGACTACAGACCAGTTGTCTAACATCTGTAGTTATGAAAATCTTTGAAAAGCTTGTGCTGTCCCACCTGAAAACCATCATGGATCCGCTGTTAGATCCCATGCAGATCCCATCCCAAGCAAATAGATGATGCTGTTAACATGGTTCTGCATTACATCCTACAACACCTTGCCTCTCCAAATACCTACGCAAGGGTCCTCTTTGTAGTCTTCAGTTCAGCATTCAATACCATCATTCCAGACACTCTTCTAAATAAATTAAACCAACTAGCAGTATCTGAACACACTTGTAAGTGGATCATAAGCTTCCTAACAGATAGGAAGCAGCAGATGAAGCTAGGTGGAATCATATCTGATACCTATACAATCAGCACAGCCCCACCCCCCCCAGGCTGTGTGCTATCTCTACTTCTCTTCTCCCTATATACCAATTACTGCATCTCAAACGATCCATCTGTTAAAATACTGAAGTTTGCTGATGACACAACAGTGATTGGTCTCATTCGAGACAATGATGAATCTGCATACAGACAGGAGGTTATACAACTTGCCTCGTGGCGTAACCGGATAATCTGGAACTGAACACACTCAAAACCCTAGAAATGGTGGTAGACTTTAGAAGAAACCCTCCTATACTACCACCTCTTACAATACTAGACAACACAGTATCAACAGTAGAGACCTTCAAATTTCTAGGTTCTACTATATCACATGACCTAAAATGGACACCTAACATCAAAAACATCATCAAAAATGCACAACAAAGAATGTTCTTTTTGCGCCAACTCAGAAAGCTCAAACTGCCCAAGGAGCTGCTGATACAGTTCTACAGAGGAATTATTGAGTCTATCATCTGCACCTCTGTAACTGTCTGGTTTGGTTCTGCAACCCAACAGGACAGACACAGACTTCAGAGGATAAGTAGGACTGCAGAAAAAACAATTACTACCCACCTGTCTTCAATTGAGGACCTGTATACTGCATGAGTCAAAAAGAGGGCTGTGAAAATAATTACAGACCCCTCACATCCCAGACATAAACTGTTTCAACTCCTTCCTTCAAGCACTGCACACCAGAACAACTAGACACAAGAACAGTTTTTTCCCCGAAAGCCATCACTCTGCTAAACAAATAATTCCCTCAACACTGTTCAACTATTTACAAGGTGTACACTACTATTACTGCTAATCTTCTCACCACTCCTTATCACCCATCCCCTCCCACTTGACTGTTTCCTAGTATGATTTGATTGTTGATTGTACCCAATGACTATCATTTAGTGTTGTACGTTATGATTCTTGATTCTTAATGAATGTACACCAAGACAAATTCCTTGTGTGTCCAATCACACTTGGCCAATAAAGTATTCTATTCTATTCTGTTCTGTTCTGTTCTGTTCTGTTCTGTTCTATATTTCTGAAATGCCCATCATCATTCCTAGGCTCAGAGAGTTCCATCAGAGCCAGTTTCCTCTTCTAATTCAAGTGACAAGAAGTAAGTGGGAGAAAGGGGAGGGGAGGTCTTGTATTTTATTTTCTTGGGTGGAATTCTGGACCTTTCTTTCCAACTTAAAACAGCTTAAACCATGGTTTATCAGGCAGGGTCCCAAAGAATTAAGTGGATGCTCACTATTTTTTCATTCTACAGAGTTGGAGTGCTACCAAAGCTTGCGCTAGATCCCTGTGGAATGTAGATTAGAACTTAATTATCACAAGTGGGTTTATTGGTTAGTTAAACCCAATCCCAATGAAGTAATTAATTGTATTAATTACCATCCTCCTTTAACAATTTTATGTCAGAAGTGCAATCAAGTTGATGTCTTCTTTCTATCTAAGATACTTTCCTGGAACTACAACTGAATCTTACTCCAACACTGGTAAATGGATAGCCTCCCCTGCTGTATCTGAGAGCATCAGGCTGGCATAGGTATCATCTGAGGCAGCTGTCTCCATTCAGTAAATAGGGATGGCCCGTAAAGTCATTCCTACTTATTGCACCCACATGCATTAGCCTTAAGAAGACTCATCTGATCTAAGAGCTCTTAGGCTGTTTGCCAATGAGGTCACCTAGTCCATTTGAGACGGGCCAGAATAATTCACTCTCTTGCTTCCTTCTTTATGCAGCTCCAGCCTCCCTGAATTATAGCTGTGGTTGTTCCAGGAGTCCTTTTGAGTACCAAATATGTTGAAAACAAAAGGATTTAAAAATCCTTTTTCTGCTGAAGAACACAAAATTTGGGTCAATGATGGAAAAGAAAATGGAAAGGAAACCAGAAGTTAACGTGGTTTTGGAAAAAGGAGTGTACTTTTTCAACAATTTATTATTCCAATGTTTTTAATTCAACAAACTACACTAACCAAAACTTATAAGAAATTGCATTCCACTTGCATAAGCTGCTTTTATAAAAGTCTTATTTTTTTAACTCTTTGAAACCTGCAAGCTAAAAAGTACTGGAGACATGTTGTCCCTGAAATTACTAGGCCTTATCCCATAAAGGGTTTTATAAACCAGAACCATGAATTTCATCTGGAAACCTATAAGTAATCAGTGCAGGATATCTGCCTGTCTATCCATACACACATGCACACATACAGTAATTTGTATGAACAATTTACATAAATAAAAGATCAGTGTGATAATAGATAAAGTTAAGAAAAAGAAAAAAAAATTATAAAGGGAAAATGCAAAGAAATAAAGAAGATAATTAAAGAAGCAACTTCTAATATTCTCTACAGCAGATGCATAGTATTCTTCCTCTTTAAAATTATATTACATATTCAATCATTTTTAATCAACAAATACTGAAATCATTATTTCATTGTTTCCATTTTCAGCAACAAAGACCATAAAGGCTTTCCAGTCTTTTATAATAGCACAGTACATATTGTTTAATCCCTTATCAGACAAATCATTTTTTGCCATTTCTGTGAGTTCTGCCATCTTCACAATCCAATCCTCCATTGTGGGTACTTCAAATGTTTCCCTCTCATTGTGCGTATGTGTCTTGTTGCAGTTATTATGTGCAAAGCAACTACTGAAGGTCCTGAAGCATAGGTATATATGGGCAAGCTGTGGCAAGCCTCTAATTGCCCATGCTGCTACAATCTGGAACCGCTGAAGCTTTCAGAGCAGCTTCTTATAGAACACATTGCAATAGTATCTAAAACATGAGTAACCATCATAAGGCCACCTTGTCTAAATATCGGTATCACTGTGGCACTAGATGAACTTGTGCAAGGGGCTTCCTGGACACAGATATCACTTGTTGCTCAAACAGGAGATGGGAAACTAAGAAAGCCTCCAAACTGAACACCAGTCTTGAAATGGAAGCCGAGTGCTCAAGCTGAATGAGGATAAGTTGTGTTACTTCCATCCCAGCTCCGCCAAAGGTAGGCAATGCAGCCTTGGTGCTCTGCTCCAGTTTGAAACCAGACTGAAAGGGATCCAGATAATTTATGCCCTTTAAAGGTCCTTGAAGCTGGGTATGTAGTGATTCTAAAGTAGTTTCTATAAGTTGATGCCTGTCAGATATGCTGGATTTCAGTTCCCGAACTGTGAGTAATTGTGCTATTTGGGAATTATGAATGTAATAATCTACAACATAAAAGACTGGGAAAGGAAAATTTAAATGAGGGAGATACACTCCACAGTGCTATACATTTCCACTCTACATGTTCAAGAGTGATGCCAAGATCAAGGTTCAGTGAGACCTGAAAGACGAGTAACTGATTGCCAAGACCAAGATTAATGACGTAAAACTAAACCTTTGTAGTGTTTTTCCCATTATATTAGCAGTTGAATGGCTAAGATTTTACCTAATCATATTTGAATTCCTTAAATAACCTAAGGGTTTGAGGTGAGAGACGATGTGAATGTAATGAATCAGTGACCATGATGATATGATTATCTAATTTCTTAACTGGGCTGTTGAGAAAACATGCTCAAGCAGAGCCAGTCTGTTCTCTCAGTATGCAACTTTTGTAATACAGCAGTTGAGGGCGGTCACAGTGAAATAGAGTTACAACTGAATTCCATTTCCTTAGCACACCACGAGGCTGAACTATGGCCATATGAAAACTAGCAACATACTCTTTAAAATCAAGCTATGTTTATGAATAACTTCCATGGGAAATTGGCGTGTTCATGCAGAGACTGATATCAGAAACAGCAATTGCAAGTAGAGCTGGAAGTTCAAGATCATAATCATGGTTAGACTAGCAAAGCAATGGAAAAAAGAGTGAGGATGGAACAATATGCTGCTTATGACAGGTGCATGGTGATAGATAGATAATAGATAGACAGATAGATGGATGGATGGATGGATAATCAGTTTTTACCAACTTAGTGTCCTTGTGATGCATTGTGAATGACAACCCCCAGGAGTCCTCTTTGAAGATGATATGATGGCTGAAAATTCTGGGAATTGTCTCAATATATCTAAAGGAAGCCAGATGAATAAAGCTGAGAGCACCTTCTATTACATAATAGAATTTTCTATGTATGGGTCCTGACATGGACTAAATAACATTATAAATCACAAAAGGAAGATAACAGCAGCAAATTTGGAAATTTCCAAGAGTTTAAAAATAACAAATGCACAGCCCTAGTTAGGGCCAATTTCCCAAACGCTATATGATCACATAACATTGTCTGTTTGCATGAGATACTGTACCTCAAAATGGCCCACCTTAGTAAAAAAAAAATTAGAATTAAAGAAACAGCAAAACACAAATGCCACCACAAAATAACAACAGGCAATAATAACCAACACCATAGCTCAGTAACATATTAAAGAAGAGAAGAAGAGTGTTGAGCTAGTAGGACTATAGTAAACATATTAAAGAAGGACCCCACCACTAAGGGGCTTGGGGCTCAATCTTTTCTTATACCTGCTGTCACTGACTAAAAATGTCCCTTCAGGGAAATGGTAAATCGCTGCAGATTGTTGTACTCATTCTTAACCCTTGGAGATGGATCAGAACGATACCGTGATAAGTGGCATCAAATGCCACTGAGTGATCAAGCAAGATTAGGAGAGTCACATTAACCATCCTTGTCCTGACAGAGATCATCTATAAGCATGATCAGTGATGCCTTTGTGCTAAAAAAAAGAAAAAAAGCCTGAAGTCTGACTGAAACTGGCTGTAACTTTCTCCAAGGCTCATTGTATCTCTAAGCCTGTCATTTTCTAATATGATACTCTCAAAAGAAAGGCTAGACACAGGTCAGTAACTGTCTGGTACATCTGGGTTAAGTGTTTTTTTTTTTTTTAAAGAAGGATATGCAAGATAATCTCTTTTAGAAATGAAAGGATGCATGGGATTCTACCGGTTTGGACTGGTTCTAAAGTACCGGTTGTTACGATTCTGCGCAGTTCGAAGAACAGGCAAACTGTGCTGCTGGCTGGCCCCACCCCTCTTCTCCCACCCTCCCCTCCCTGCCCAGTCAGTCTTTATTGTGCATGTGCATCATTGCATGCATGCCCAACATCTCTGATTGCATTCTTCCCCTCCCAGTCACTTCTTAAGGTCTTTCTTTTTTTCCCCTCCTGATGATCAGCTGTTCCTATAATCAGCTGTGCTGGGATTCCCCTCGCTTACTTAATGCTTCAGCCAGGAGGCTTCCCTGAGGCCCAGAAAATGCAGCTCCCCCTCCCGCCCCCTTCCAATTTTTGCCTTCCTGGACCCCAGGGGAGCCTTCTGGAAGCAAAAATGCCCCCCCAGGAGGCTTCCCTGAGGCCCAGAAGGCCCCAAAATGGGGGGTAGTGCTGCAAAAAAAGCCATGAGCACCTAGTCACATGGCCATGCCCATCTAGCAGAACTGGTTATTACAAAATTTGAATCCCACCCCTGCATATGCTAACTCAACACCATCATTTATCTGATGTTTTCAGTATCCAGGACTTGCAAGGGTCTGAGCTCATGCTGCAAGAACCTCTTCAGGATTCACAGGAGCAAATGTAACTTTTCTAGTTGAAGTCACTGACATCACTTCTGGAACTGCCCAGATAGCATCCAAATCTGTGTGAATCTGTGCTCTTGAAGCCTAGAGAAATCCTCAGTATATATTATGTTCTTTCTGCCATTCCCTGCCTGGTAAGGTACAGTTCACTTTAAAAGGTGCTGCTGAGCAGCAATCTGCATATAGTTTACAATAAGATAAGAGATATCAATGTTTTGCTAGTTTTATCAGCACAGCATAGGCCGCAATATGGAATTGATCAGAATCACTTGTTTTATGCCGTAGAACTCTAGGCTTACTTCATTCCTTGTAGCTCCCTACAAAATCATCCTCCACCCCAAGCCAACAAGCTAGGAGAAACCTTTCTGGAGCAATGGTCAATATCACCTCTTTACTCCAGTAAGTAGCTAAGGCCTTGATGAAGGTATCCACCATCACCTGGGAGAATTCTCAAAATGCCATTTGGAAACAGAATAATTAGATAACATTAGATCTCTGGATATGTTCCAGAGCAATTGGGGAATGATCTTATCATACAAGGGGCTAACAACGCTAACAACCCTGAAACTCAGATCATATCACAATTGCTCTGAGACACAAATCAGTTCTGAATTATTTAATTTATCATGGTATTTTTCTTATAAGAATGAGCTAAGGAGTCTGAGAGAGTTCCTGCCTCATGAACCACAGTAACATGACCAATTTCAGATACAGTGCATCTTGACCCAGGAGAATGGGAATTGCAATTTTCTGCCTTGTATCAGTCAAAATAATATCTTGGTCCAGCCCAAATGACAAGTGTTTCTTCATTCTTATGAACTATCACTATCCTCCTAGACTTCTTGCCCTGATTGCGACAACTTGCTCTATCATCCCACGATATTGTGGTTCGACTGAAAAATGACCTCATATATTCTTATCTTATTGGGACTGATTTGGTAATATCACTATGAGCATGTTGTTAATTGTCTAGAGAAAAACATGAAGTGTACAGAGAGTAAACCAGGAATATGTTAGACTACAAAACTAGCAGAGTTTTAGACTGCATCAGGAGATTGTTCGCAGAGTAAAATTCCATTTTATTCTTCATTGATCAGATTCTGCCACAATTATTGTGCTCACTTCTGACCACTACACTTTAGGAAAACATTTGGAAAAAAATTAAATAGGGCAGGGGAGATTATCAGAGGACTATAAATGTATTTTTTGTAAAGAGAGTAGAAAGAGCTGGATCTATGCAGCTATGGAAGTGGAAATCTAAGAATGGTATAATATCGGTCTTCAAATAACTGAAAGTACACTTCGCAAAAGACATGCAGAATATAGAATAATTAATTTAAATTATAGAAAGCAGATTTGAAAATTGGGAAAACTTGGGTAATAATAAGAACAATTTCACTTTTGAATCAGTTACCTAGATTGGTGATCAAGTCTAGACAGTTCAGGATACTTCTAGTTGGCTTGCTGAATAGAGCAAGGAAGTAGATTGGATGGTCTAAATCAGGGGTGTCAAACCCGCAGCTGGCCCATGGGCTGGATGTGTCACGTGCTGGCCCCACCCCCACTCAGTTTAGTGAAGGGGGAAAAAGTCCCGATATGTCACATGACGCTGCCGTGACGACATGAGTTTGACATCCCTGTTCTAAATGGTATTTTATGGCTTTATGTCTAGGATGTACTTCTCAATAGAAAGTTTGTCCTCACCCCCAACCGTTTGTGTGTGTGTGTGTGTGTGTGTGTGTGTGTGTGTGTGCTTGCCTTTAAGTCTTAACATCTGGCAACAACAGGAAATGCAATTTATTTGGCAATGTTTTCAGTAGTATTTTGTTCTTGCCTTCTTCTGTGCCTAATGTAGAATTAGGACAACCAATGTTGTTTTTCCTGGAAATACTCCATCCCCTTAATAACCTCTCAGCTCTGGAAATTTTGTAGTCAGCCTTTTTCAAATCTTTCTTCTTCACGTAGATCTGTAAACTCTAGAGAAGCATGATTCTAAATTAGGAATCATCTCTCTTTAAACATGGGTAAAGTAAATAATTCAATCCAAATTTTCTTTGCTCTTTATAACAGAGTTGCTTCATGGTTGAGGCAAAAATGAAAACAGACCAGATGATACAATCTGGGTTCTTTTTTTCTGCCTATCTGAAATGCAACAGTGATGCTAAACTTTTATAAAAATATTCTTAATTTTTCTAGTGTCTATATTATCGTCATCTCACCAACTGGTTTAATCAGGCCTTGGAACAGAACGATCACAGAAAGCAATGAACAGAAAATAACCCATGAGAAGCAAAAGAAAGAGAGAAAAAAATGCTTGAGATATGTAGGCTATTAATAAAGCTGTGTTCTGCCAACCCTTGCAGTTTGCTCAGTGCAGCAGCAAACAGGAAAAATTAGCTCATCAGTTTGGGTCAAATCCCTTGGAACAAAGGCACTGATTTGCAATCCATCCTTTCTCTGAAGTGCTTCTTTGGGCTTTTACTAGCCAGAGTAAAAGTAGCCTAAGCCCTTCTAGAGTAGACTAGGCAGGAAAGGACATATTCCAAAGAATTGGACAAATAAACCCACATTTTCTTCAAACATTTGTATAAATGTTACTTTTTCTGCCATTTTTCTCTATATTCTTCATGCTGGACTGAACTGGAAGCCTACTGGGGCTGCCTTTTTCCTTTTTCAAGACTTAGCTGAGGACCTGCCTCTCTCACAAATCTTTTCAGCCCTTCAATCTCCCAATAGAGGTAGTGCAGTTGGTAATGAGCTGCCATATCATGATTCTTTTATTATACAAATCTCTGCTGGAACTACACTTATACCTTGTACAGTTCAGGTCAGTTCACTGCATTTCAAAATAAGATATTGTAAAGTACAAATTTTGCTGAAAATGTATCAGAGTCTGTTGCATCTCCTTTGTGGGAATACATATAGTAATAGCTAAAATACTCAATCTGTTTTTGTTTAGGAGAAAAATAATATAGACAGACTGGAATTGGTCAGTGCAAAAGTTATAAGGAAAATCAGGTAACTAAGTCTGTGAGGAGAGAGGAAAGTAAATGAGTATAGCCTCAATGAAATATCATTGAGTTTAGCCTCAATGAAATATCATTAGGGGAAGTGAGATGATACAAACTTTCGGAGACCAGAAATAATAAATGTATAGTAACTGCTTCCGAGAGAGGTGCAATTATTGCTAATTGAAAGATCAGAAGTCACTCTTTATATATATATATATATTCTTTTTTTTTACTTGCACTACTTTTCATGCCTTTTCTGTCTTATTTTTATTTTTGTTACTTCATATTATTTCACATCTATCTTTTATTTCTGTGTAAAACTGCAGTAAAATTATAACAGAAAAAAAGGGCAAAAATGTATTACAGATGGAGGACATGACTCCTTGTAGGAATAGTGATCTTCAGGGATGTCAACAGAGTATGGTCCAAAGAATAAAGTCTCTCACATACAGGACGCTCATATAAATCAAGGGGAACTTCCCTCATCTCATTGTGGCTGCCTTTTTGACTGTATCCTGCAGATACTGATATTAAATTACAGGAAAGTAGATTCTCAGCTTTAGGAAAAATATCCTAATCATAAAAAGAATTAATTTCCAGGGGAAGTGATAGAGCTCTTAAGGCCAGGGTTTCCCCATCTTGGCATTTCAGCCCCCAGACTTCCCCAGCCAACCATGTTGAAATCGACACATCTTAACATTGCCAAGGTTAAGAAAACTGTCTTTGGCTGTTTGGTAGTTCCCTAAAACTGAAGCCCGCAAATTGCCAAATTGACCTGTCCCTAGAACAGGAAAGCAACTGTTCTCTGTTACTCTTCTGGTTCCCATTGTAGATTTGACCTCTTGCTGCAGGTTGAAAGCAGCCATTTCCTCTTATGTCCCTTTCTGTTTTCTTGTCCATTCAGGCTGCTCTGCTTTGTTTCTTACCATTAAACTGAGTGGTTCACTGATCACTCCATAGAAAGAGGAACACCCAGTTAACATAGGAAACAATGGTCCTCATATACTGACTTCTAAGATTTCTCTTTTCTTACTAGTGTTATAATAGCACAAGAACATTGGTTACAGTGTAAGAGGTTCCTGGTTCAAAATGTAATGGAAACATTATTTTAAAATAGTAGTTCCGTTTACTTTTTTTCTATTTGGCTCAGAGTTATAAAATACAAAAAGTTCAGGATTTCAGAGTTTCATTGTGAAATCTGTTAGCTTCAAAAGATTGAAAAAAATATGGAAATGCTGGAACTCTGCACCTTAAAAAAGCCATTGGCTAGATAGGGAAAGCTGATTAGATATAAGAAAATTATATATATATATATATATATATATATATATATATATATATATATATATATATATATATATATATATATATATATATATCTTTGGTTGTTCGGGTTTTCTCCCGCGTAAGATTTGAAGTATCTAGGCAACGTTTCGATGAAGTCTCATTCATCATCTTCAGGCTTCTGGCTCTGGCTCTGTGCTTCTCAGAGTAATGGAGATTGCAGCTGCTTCCTCCTTTTAACTGCCAGTGGGGGTGGGACTTGATTGGGTGGGGGCTTGGCTGTGTTCTGATTGGGTGGGGGTGTTCTCATTGGTAGGGGTTTGGCTGTGTTCTGATTGGTTGGGGGTTAGCCGTGTTCTGATTGGTTGGAGGCGTGTTCTGTTCAGGGGGGCTTGGTTGTGCTCAGATTAGTTTTAGTTGCTGGGGATTTGAGCTGGAGAGCTGTGATCTTGCTGTTTGGCTTCTAGTTCGTGGTCCTGCTGCATCTTCATAGTGGGTGTTGGTTTGCTTCATGTATGGCTCGGAGGGGTTTGAAGTGGGTAGTGATGCAGCTGCAGTGCAGCTTCTGGTCCATGGTCGTTTCTCATTTTCTGAATGGGTGGAGTCTGTTTTCTACATGGAAGTGTGGTGGTGGCATCTTGTGTGGCTCTCATGGGTGTGGGTCCAGTGTCCTTCTTCATGTTAGGTACTCGTCTGTTCATGAGGGCGGGTTTCCAAATGGCTGGAAGGCGGGAGGTGTCATCTCGTTTGTTCATGCTGTGTGGGCGTTTTTCTATCTCTATGGCTTCTCTGATTATTCTGCTGTTGAAGTGTTCGGTTTTGGCGATAGTTCTGGTATTTTTAAAATCAATTTCATGTCCTGTGGCTTTGAGGTGTTGGACCAGGGAAGAGGTCGTTTCTTCTTTTTTGATTGAGTTCTTATGTTCTTCAATGCGTGCGCTTATTCTTCTGTTAGTTTGTCCAATGTATGTGTTAGGGCAGGCTGTGCAGGGGATTTCGTATACTCCTTGGTTTTCTAATTCGATTTTGTCTTTGGGGTTTCTTAGGATGGTGGATCTTTGGTTGTTCGGGTTTTCTCCCGCGTAAGATTCGAAGTATCTAGGCAACGTTTCGATGAAGTCTCATTCATCATCTTCAGGCTTCTGTCTCCGGCTCTGTCTGTAGTGCCAAAATTAGCAAGATCCTCCAAAAACACAACATCAAAACAGCATTCTGCACAAACAGAAAAATATCCACCATCCTAAGAAACCCCAAAGACAAAATTGAATTAGAAAACCAAGGAGTATATGAAATCCCCTGCACTGCCTGCCCTACCACATACATTGGACAAACTAACAGAAGAATAAGTGCACGCATTGAAGAACATAAGAACTCAATCAAAAAAGAAGAAACGACCTCTTCCCTGGTCCAACACCTCAAAGCCACAGGACATGAAATTGATTTTAAAAATACCAGAACCATCGCCAAAACCGAACACTTCAACAGCAGAATAATCAGAGAAGCCATAGAGATAGAAAAACGCCCACACAGCATGAACAAACGAGATGACACCTCCCGCCTTCCAGCCATTTGGAAACCCGCCCTCATGAACAGACGAGTACCTAACATGAAGAAGGACACCAGACCCACACCCATGAGAGCCACACAAGATGCCACCACCACACTTCCATGTAGAAAACAGACTCACACCCACTCAGAAGATGAGACACGACCATGGACCAGAAGCTGCACTGCAGCTGCATCACTACCCACTTCAAACCCCTCCGAGCCATACATGAAGCAAACCGACACCCACTATGAAGATGCAGCACGACCACGAACTTGAAGCCAAACAGCAAGATCACAGCTCACCAGCTCAAATCCCCCAGCAACTAAGACTAACCTGAGCACAACCAAGCCCCCACCCGAACAGAACACGCCTCCAACCAATCAGAACACGGCTAACCCCCAACCAATCAGAACACAGCCAAACCCCTACCAATGAGAACACACCCCACCCAATCAGAACACAGCCAAGCCCCCACCCAATCAAGTCCCACCCCACTAGCAGTTAAAAGGAGGAAGCAGCTGCAATCTCCATTACTCTGAGAAGCACAGAGCCAGAGACAGAAGCCTGAAGATGATGAATGAGACTTCATCGAAACGTTGCCTAGATACTTCGAATCTTACGCGGGAGAAAACCCGAACAACCAAAGATCCACATACAAATACCCATGAGAACCTCAGAAAAATATATATATATATATATATATATATATATATAAATATATAATATATATAATATATATAAATAAATAAATAAATAAATAAATTCAGCTTTGTTCGGGTATTTTCCCACGTCATTGTAGTTGTGCTTTTAAAGTTGTAGCAATGTTTTGGCAGAATCTCATCTGCCATCATCAGGCTTCTGAAATGCACAACTATAATGATGTGGGAAAATACCCGAACAAAGCTGAATGCCATACATGTAAGTACCCGTGCAAACTTAAGAAAGAAGAATATGTATCCGCCTGGTAAACACAAATATGCAGTAGAAAAGCTGGAACACACTTCCTCACTAGTCCAACACATGAAAGCAACAGGTCATAGAATCGACTTCAATGGCACCCAAACCCTAGCCACTATAGAAAACCCCAGCCACAGAATTATCAGAGAAGCCATAGAGATTGAAAAAAGACCTGAAAGCACGAATAGAAGAGATGATTCCCCCAGACTGTCAATTATTTGGAAGCCTGCACTCACAGACAAAAAAATCTCCACACCACAAGCCAGGCAAACACTTGGGCACAAACAGATCCCCCACGATACCTCCATCTCAAACACACCCCAACCAGGCACCCAGATGAAACCTAGCTTCCTAATAAATGATAGCCGTCCATTTACTTGGAGCCAAGATGCACTAAAAGCCTCCAATACAGGAACACAATGTTGCCAGCCAATCAAGACAAAAAAAGCCAAAAACAGACAGAAAATATTAGAAACACCAATCAAGCAGAACACAGCAAACTCCAAGAGCAATAAACATAGACCAAGACTCCCAACCAATCGGGATGAAGAAAAAAACCATTTTGGCACAGCTGATAGCTAGCACCAAATTTAAAACAGAAAGGGTTGTAAAAGCCTGACTCACAAACGAACACTATACAGAAGATTGATGATGGCAGATGAGATTCTGCCGAAACATTGCTACAACTTTAAAAGCACAACTATAATGACGTGGGAAAATACCCAAACAAAGCTGAATACCATACACAAAGAGACACACACACAGACACACACACACACACACACACACACATATATGAGCCATGGTGCTGCAGTGGTTAGAATGCAGTACTGCAGGCTACTTCTGCTGACTACTTCTGCTGACTGCCAGCTTCCAGCAGTTCGGCAGTTCGATTCCCACCAGTTCAAGGCTGACTCAGCCTTTCATCCTTCCGAGGTCAATAAAATGAGGACCCAGATTGATGGGGGCAATATACAGACTTTGTAAAATGCTTGGAGAGGGGTGTAAAGCACTGTGAAGTGAAATATAAGTCTAAGCACTATTGCTATTGCTATCACATATCAGACAAAATATTTAAACATTGTTATTATAGCAAAAACAATAATAAGAAATTATTAACTTATAAAAGTTCTTACTAGAAAGGAACTTTCAGTTCTAAAAATGATGTTTGTTCATGCCTGCACCGTATTTATACATTTAACTCTGTCTATGTTTGTTAGAATGTGTCTCTGTATGTTTGAGTGTCATTTGTGTATGTGTGTGGTGTGTGTGTGTGTGTGTGTGTGTGTGTATAAGTGTTATGTCTGAGAGAGACAGAGAGACAGAGTTACAGATTTAACTCAAATAGATAAACATTCCAGGAAACCTAACTCACAGGAAGTGAAGTGACTGGCCATTGTTTTCCATATAGATATAGATGGGAAGGTCTAGCAACAGGGGAATTCTCAGTGGGAGGATATGTGAGATATATGAGAAATTAATGTAATTTATCATAGCTTCTAATATTTGGTTAGTTGTTATTTGATAACTGGTAATCAATGAAGGTATGTTCATCCTCCTTTGGGAAGTTTTTCCTTAGCCTCAATATTTCAATTTAAACCAATTTTATTTTGCAAAGGGAAATTTATTGTGTTTGTTAATGACCCCAATCAAGTTTTTCATGTCAAGACTTTTACAACACTTTGAAATCTGTAGGCAAAGCAATATACTATCATAAGCAGATGGCACTCAATGTATTTTATAGATGGGTGGAGCTTGAACCTGGTTATTTCCAGCTTTGTCTGACAGTCTAAGCCCAGAATGTTGGTGAACAATATAGTAAAAAATGGGCATGGGATGCCAATTAATGATCCTTAGAAAATTGCCCATGAAACTATGTTTACATTCCACAAACAGTCTTTGTTAAGGCAAGATTGAATGCAGAAACATGACATGGCTATTTGAATTTTAAAGAAGTTATTAAGTCCCAGAACACTTAAAAACAAACATACGTGAGAATCAATAAGGAACAAAGCAAAAGGAAAGTGGATGGATTAAAAAAAAAAGTTCTTATTCTCATAGCAACATGTAGGGATAACTGGTAAAACTTTCATCTAGAGATAGAAGTTACTTCCAGAAGAAGTAACCTGAGACAATATCAACCTGTCCTAGGTTAATGTCCTTTAGAGTCTGTGGGACTTTCCCCAATTCATATTCAAATGAACAATATTCAGGCATGATATGAGCTATACTTTGTGGAAGGCTGGTATTGTCTCATGTCTCATATCCTTTGGAGATAAGTTCATAACAGGCAACATTTTCCATGCTGGGACTGAAATTTGCTCATTACTTGCTTTAGCTGTTGATTCCTCTATGGGGAGACTCATACGAACATTTCCTTTGGGCTCTCTCCAAGCAACTAACAAACAGGTGACTGGCTAATTTATAGCCCAGAAAAATAGGACTTGTTCAAGGTCTTGTGCCAAGAAATAATTCTTGATAGCAACAGCTTCAATGGTCAGCCACTGCTATTAAATCACCCTATCTGATCCATTTTGTGAGAGTTATAAATATTCCTGAATCATGGCTGGCTTATTTGCAAAATGTGTTTAGGGACAACATGTTGGAATTAACTTTACAGAAGCATTATGTTTGTTTAAGGATTTGGGTTCCTTTTCATATTTACAAGAAAAACCCTATTGAGACTTATATCAGCTGTAGAAATGTTGTAACATTGATCAGCCTAACCAACCGCAAGAATAGAATAGCACACAAACACACACAAGCTCCCAAATGGAGCATAAATGGCTGAACCACCTCAGGCAACAGGCCATGGCAATCAGGCATGTTTGAGTCATTCGTATCATGTTTCCTGGGAACAGTTTGCTTTTAGAAGTTGTAGGTGCTCTATCACTGAAGGTTTTTAAGAAGAGATTGGACAAACATTTATCAAGCTTGAGCAGGGAGTTGCACAAGAAGACCTCCAAGATCTCTTCCAACTTGTATTCTGTAAACCCATTAGTCTTATGACAAAATCAATATTAACTACCATTTACACACATTGCACCGTAAATCAGTGGTCCTCAACCTTTGCGGCTCCCCAGATTGGCAGTTGCGGTAGTGGCAGGTGGCATCGGCAGAATTAGAAAAGCCCTTTAGGTCATAATATCCAATCACATGCTCAGTGCAAGAATCCTACTTAAGGCATCCCCTATAGGTGACAGTGCTTGAGAACCACCATTTCTCTCACTAACTGGTTCCAATGTCAAATTGATCTTACAATGAGGAAGTACTTAAGGTTATAATTCGAACAGAAACTGCTGCGGCTGAGCAAAAAATGGTGGTGTGGCCAAATAATTCCACCAGAAGTGGAATTCAAATTTTACTTTGGGGAACCACTCTGAAGAGGCAGTCGACTTAAGAGAAGTGAAATGCCCCTTTGAAGATTTGCCTAGTTTTAGTCAATTTGCATATGAAAGTTTAACTTTGGTGACACTTTTTAATGTTAGTAGATTTAATAGACATATGTATGTGTTCATATAGTAATGTTATTTTAACTGTAGGTTGGGAGCCATCTAGAGTTTGATATAAGATTGGTGGCTTTATATGCTTTAAATAAATAAATGCATGTAATAAAGCCAGAGTTAACTAGCTAATCAGAATGACATTGGCACTGTAATCAAGGTAAATTAGGTTTACTCCATTCCCACAATCTACCAAGGTAATTAACCAATTACAATGAGATTTTAGACATTTTTATAGCAATGTAGTAATTAGTTCCAATATGGTATATATTTCCTTGTTATTTAACAAGCATGGGAAGCCAGTGAAGCAGCAGATTACTGGAGAGAAACTTTCCTAATATCGGGTTTTCCTAATATCTCTTGGCTGCTTCTTGATTACCCCTTTGAAAGAAATTTTGAAAGGAAACTTTTTATCAGTCACCATTCTAAACTAAAATCAGCAACAGTTAATGTTATAATCTTAATACAGTTCCAATTTTAGTATATGTGCTGCTGTGTATGAATTTTGTGTGATTAGTGAGGAAAGCCTTGTAAAATTTTGGAGAGGTATATTCAAGAGCTTGTCCTGGGTCATATTTAGAAATTGTATGTGCTGCTCATACTTCTGAAAGCTTCTTATTTCAGCGTATAATAGGAGGCTATCATGGGACGGAAATATTTTGCTAAGAGCAGACTTGATATGATGAACAGGGTACAAATGGAATTAATTCTAACAATGTGCCTGATCAAAAGCAGATGCAATGCAGTCATTTGCCTTTGCCTAATATATAGCGTAAAATGAAATGGTGGCCCAGTAAAATATAATTAGTGCCACCATTGCAAGGGATGACAGCAGGCTTGTACCTATTATTTTCATCCACACCTGTTTGCTTGTCTGCACCAGTTTTATCAAGCAACAGCTAATTAGCACTTCTGTGGAAGCCCAGCTCTTTCTAGGCAGAATCACTGGCATTTCCTCTGAGAGAAGCATTGCTAATTATACTATCATGAAAGCACAGTTAAAAGCAGAGATATTTTAGTGCCTCAGTATTAATAACAGGGAAATATACCATTTGCCTCTGTATTTGTTTATTCTGCCTTTTCTTATATCTAACAAACTCATATTCACAGAATTCTGATCTTGACTAGCCTGATTTTTCTACATTCTTGGTAAGCATCAATGAGTAAGTCTTGGAACAGGATAATTTTTGAAATATACCTTTATAGTTTTCTTACATGAGTCAGTTTTTGGTATTGGTTAAGATGCTGGCCTAGAAACCAGGAGACTACACATTCTGGGTGAATGACTTTGAGCCAGACACTCTCTCTCAGCACCTCACAGGGTTGTTGTTGTGGAGTAAATAGGAGGCATTAGGTGGATGGATAGGTAGGCAGGTAGATAGGATAGATGGGTAGATGGATTAGATGATAGATAGATAGATAGATAGATAGATAGATAGATAGATAGATAGATAGATAGATAGATAGATAGATAGATAGATTATAATATAGTTATTTCATGAAGATTGCATGGACTAATTACAAACAATGGCATAACAAAGTAGCAGCAATGATGCATTAGAGTATCTTCATGAAACACCATTTGACTACAAGCACCAACTGGTGAAATTACAGAACAGACAAAATAATAGAAACAATGTTAATAAGAAAGGCAAAAAAAAAATCTGGATAATGGGCTTGGCAATACCTGAAGACAATAGAAGAGAAAGACCTGGGGAAAAAACCACCACAAAATACAAAAACATGCAAATAGAAATAGAATGACTGTGGGAAAAGAAAGCAAAGATAGTACTAATAGTAATAGATTCCTTGAGTGCAATTCCAAAACATTTGGAGCACACATGAATACAGTCAGCATTGATAAAATCACCATCATCAATCAATTAAAAAAACAGCTTCAATTGAAACAATCCTGTGACAATATCTTTAATATTATTAAACATCTGTCCATCCCAGGCCATTGGGAGGACTCAATAAATGGGTAAAATGTCAAATCCACTCTAAATATCTGACTGGCTATGCAACTAATCATAATAATAATTTGTAGTCCTATTGCTCACACTTTTATTATTCTTGGATACTTTTGGAGGCAAAACATCTGAAAAAGAAAAAGTTAGTGCAACTAAAAATATTACAAGATTTCACTGAGTTGCAAAAAGATATAACAAAAAACAAAACTGAAGTGAACTTAAATCTTACTGCAAAGACAAAACATGAGTAATTTCAAGAATGTGCCAGAACCTTGAGATAGATATGGAAACAGTATGATCTCATTGAGGACTGATTGGGAAGCCAAGGAAGCAACAATTCCTGAGGTAGGGGAACAGTTGATCCTGTTTTTATTTCCCATCAGTCCTAGAAATGTCAGGATTATGGGATCTGAAATTTCTGAAGAGAATATAAGAACATGCTTCTTGTTTATTTAACAACTGCCTTTCTGCCATTACTCATTGTCTAGTATTTCAGCCATGCTAGCTGTGATTCGGGTGTTGCAAACAGTCATCAATATTAACAGGCATTGATCACTTGTTTCTTAAAATCTCCCATCATGTGCCTTCCCTGGATTGATTAGGTCTGATTATGGAACTACCTACACTACTTTTCTAATTAATCAGGGAACTAATTAGCATTAGGTCTTAGAACATGGGCTGAAAGAACATCAAAATACTTGTGGGTTTCTCCCATGATGCCTGCTGTATTCCTGATTTTCATATCTTTGAACAAATTCATGTAATTAAAAAAGTGGGTAGTTGGTGTGCTGTAAAGAAAATATCCATCTCTATCCTTGTCAACAATGCTTCTGGGCCTAGAGCATTTTTAGAAAATAAAAATGGCAGGCAGCTGACGTGCAGTGGTTTGTTTGGAGCTATACTGACCTGCTTAGAAAAGGGAAACAGGGATAAGTAGGGGGTTGTCCAGCAGTGGAGAAATAATAGGGAAATTCTTATAAGCTGGTGCTTTGGAAAATGATTTTTTATAAATTAATGTTTCTGTTGAGATCTTTACTTGTCTTCCTACAGACATTTGATTACCAGTCTAAATAACATCATCAGTGCATGGAAGAGTTTAAGTTTGCTGATTGTTTAGATGTAGTAGCTTGTCCTATGAGCCTTGATTGGATATTGTTCTTCCTTGATGATTCTTGTTTATTTATTGTATCTCTGGTAGTTATGAACCCTAACCCGTCCCACACACAAACACCCTCAGTACATATGTATTCTCAGCATTCTCCTCTTGTACAAGCCTGAAAAATCTTAGAGGCCCAGCAATGGGATTTTGATTTACTCCCAGGAACTGTATCTATGTGCTAAACCCAGACAAAATAACCATGAAAGACAGGAAGTGGCCCTAGGCTAGTGTGGTGGTGACATAATAAGGTTTGGGAAAGAAGTGCTTTATGTCACCTGCTGCTTTATTCTTTTCATGGGAGATATCAGGGACACAGAGCTCTAAGCTTTCTTGCAAAACACCCAAGAAAAGGAAGAGACCTTGCTTTGATGCACATATGCCAGGGGAAGAACACAATCAGGCAGTACATTAAAGTTCCCCACCAAAACAAATGCATTATTAATCATGCTGTGACTTGATATAACCTTTAATTACTCAGGGAGTTAGTTCTGTTCCTCTCTATTATAGCTCTTCCTTTGTAGTTTTATTATCTTGATGAGTTATCATTCCCTGGAAACAAAGAAAAGAAAATGAAGATTGCTATTTCTCAAAGGTGCACAAGGAGACTCAGGGTGCACATGTATGGATGGACACAAAGGAGAAAATATGGCATTACGTTAGATAAGTAAATTATCTCCTCCCAAAAACACTTTCCCAGGGACAATAACCTGTCAGCTCAGCCATAAAATATTTAGATACAAAGGAATGCTGATTCAGATATTAAAGAATAATAGAAGCACTAGAAAGGACATTTGATAATACCTACTGAAAAATACATGCTAACAGGTATAAGCTTAGATCAAGGATCCTCAAACTTGATGACTTTAAGACTTGTGGCTGGCTGGGGAATTCTGGGAGTTGAAGTCCACAAGTTTTAAAATTGCCAAGTTTGAAGACCCCTGATCTAAGCTTAGATATTTGTATAAGTCAGAAGCCATTGTATTCACCTCCTCTCCTCACCATCTTGATTTTATAGGCACACACTATGAATCCAGTCAAGTATTCGCATCTCAGTAAAATTATTTACAAGGTAATTTTACACATCACAGTAAAATGTAATGACAATCAATTACTTTTGAAGAATTGCCTTAAGGATTGTTCAGCTATTTGCAAGTGAAAAAAACTATTTTTTAAATGGGTTAACATATTTAACAACATAGAAACTCAAATTAATATTGTATATGGTAACTGTGGCAAGATTGTGCACATGCCTTCAAGTTGGTGTTGACTCATGAGAATTTCAATAGATGTCTTGATCAATCTTTTCCAAATCAAAAGTATTATGAGAGTTTAAACCCCACACATCTGGAAAGCATCATTTTGGGAAAGCAGCCAGCTGGCCAGCAAGAGAGCAGACAGATTCTGGCAAGTGATTTTTATAGTCTTGAATCCCCACCATTTAGCTCTCCTCTTAAACATAATAAATGCTATATAGGTAGTCTTCAACTTATAACCAGTTGTGTAATGACCATTCAAAGTTACAAAGTCTCAGAAAGGGCATTTTTTGTTCTATAAATCACTTCCAGATGTTGTAAAATGTTGTGCTACCCACTAATGATCATGCAACCACACTTCGGGTGTTTGACAATTGGCTAACATTTACAACCATCTGCCAAGTATCCTGTGATCATGTGATCACCATATGCAATCTTCTCTGCCAGCCTCCTCAGAAAGTAAATGTGGAAGAAGCAAGTGGAGGAGGATCTGTAATCTTTCTATGGACTGCAGGAACAAAGCTGAAATCCTGAAGATTCAGTTCTGTTCCTGCAGCCCCATGAAAGATTTTGCTTTCCTTGTATGGAGGAGAGCTGAAATTTTTCAGTGGGCTGCAGGAACTTTTGAGATGAAAAGGGCTGCCTGCCGGGAGGATTTCAGCTCCACGCAGAGCTGAAACGCTCTGGCAGGCAGCCCTTTCCCTTTCAAAGACTTTCCTGCCAGGAGGATTTTAACTTCATGTGGCCACTTAATGACCACAACAGGGGGTGCCACGATTGCAGTCACTGAGCAAAACAGTTACATGGATGTCTCTTTTAATGACTGGTTTGTTCAACAACCAAGATTCTGGTCTCAATTGTAAACATTATGTGAGGACTACCTGTAGGGTGTAGAAGGAATGTGGTGGAAAACTTGCCCAGTAAAACATCAAAAACTGGAGAGGATCCAAATTTGTACTCTCTAAAATTCCCCAGTCTCTTGTACCCAGATGAGCCAAGAGTCCCAAATTTATTTATGTTTTATACAATGTATATCAAAAGCAGTTTGAGTATTTAAGAAGATACGGCCATAAAGAAAGCAATGCTGTACTGATCAGGAAACAAGATCACTCTAAGGGAGAGATAGGTATTATTCATGATGTAAACTCATTACAGATACATTCTCTGGTGTACAGCATAGCTGCTTTGATCCATGAGAGGTGCCAAGGCTTTAATTGTTATTCCAACAACCTGATACTATGGTTTACTGCACAAGGAAGGAGAAAGATAAGGAGGCCTAGCAATACACATCTTTGACTCTATATCACAGATCAGAGTGTAAATTCTATAGACATGCAATCATCAAACAGGCAGCAAGAATTTCACTCTTAAAGAGACTGATTACACACACACACACTTATATATGAAAGAGACAGAGAATTAATTCAAGCTACATTCTTATTCCAATTCTCCCCAGAGATTAGGTTATAGTTCCCACTTGACCACAATACTCTGAGTCTCCATGAACTAATCACTATTTCTCAGTCAAACTACTTTATATCTTAATTACCTGTTTCAATAAATTAATTCATGAGGTACTGGCCTTTCGTATCTTCCATTGCTTAACTTGAGTAATTGAAAGTTGTGGTCCAGAAACATTTAGTAGAGATGCATTGCCTGTCCCTTTTAAAAGCTGTTGCAAACCACAAGCATTGGAAGAACCAAGTTTAAAAAATTGGAAGAAAAGTGTCTCTGCATTTCAAATCAGCTAATATGTGTACCAATAAAAAATGGCTCTGTCTTGTTTTCAATTCACATAGTTATAATTCTGCAATGAGGTTGTTTTGAGCCTTTAATGGTAAAAACCTAAGTTGAGTAACAACAGGCTCTCTCCATTTCACAGGAATGTAAAATATGAGTTGGACAAGGGACAAGCTTTGAAAATCTGAAATTGATTGAGCATTTCTTAAGAACTAGCATTCAGCCATCTGGAGCTTCACAAAGCAGTCGGACTGGCTTATTAAAAGATAGAAGTGAAGTATGAAAAAGAAAAATATCACAAATATTCTCAGGGGGTGGAGGATGAAGAGGAGGAGGAAGAGGAGGAAACAACAACAACAGAGGAGGAGGCGCTCTACCAGAGTCCTGAAAATGATAGCTTATTTAGCTTTTACTCTTGCTTACTAAGCACAGTTGGTAATTTAGATTTATTTCTGAGCAGTTGTATTTAGTGTGTTTTTGAATGGCCAACCCAGGAAAGAAACATCAATATGGCTTAAAGAAAATAGATCTTTAAGATCTTGAAAAATCAGTTGTTCTCTCTCCTACTCGTTGATTTTCCAGAGGTGAACTCTCTTACATCTTAGCCGGTTTTAACTTGATCAGACTGGAAAAAGAGATGCTTTTAAAGAAATAGCAAACACATTTAGCTAAATTCAAGAACATAAGTACTTAAAGTTATGGTACCAAGTAATATTGAATCAGAAAAAAACAGATGTTGCCTGTTCTGCACAATCATAGCCCTACTTGTAATATTGATTAAAGTGAGCAAAGAATGCAGCAATTGTCTGTAGAATCATTGTATTGTTGCTTCTTAATAAAAATATAAAATCTCTCTCAAGTCAAGCTTGCCCCTCGATGACTTTGCAGGAACATCTTGCAGTTTTCTTGGAAACAGTTCAGAAATCTTTTTCTAGGTATTATTTTTACTTCCTACTGAAGATCTCTCAGTGGTCTCCTGCCCAAATCTTAATCCATCATACCCTGCTTAGCTCTCTAAAATCAACCAAAATTGCTAGGTGCTAAGTGTGGCTTCCCTTTTATATGGACAGGATAAAGTTACAAGTTGGACTGTTTCTTTAACATGGTCACTTTAAAGAATGAGATCTTTCTCTTTTTTTGAAAATTTTATTTGGGTTTTCACAAAAACAAAATACAAATAAAACATCTTTTTTGAAAATAGCATGGTCCCAGGTTACCACTTCTTCATACAGACACAAAACTCAATTTCATGCTCATTTTTATATTCTATTCCATATCTTATTACCATTTTATATTTTCTGCATAATTTTTCCCCTTTTTTATTTTCTCAACTTTGTTTTAATTGTCTCAATTCAAATCATTATATTTATACTTTTGTCTGTCCTGTTACAATTTCACATTATCTTTTCTTATTAAGCAGATTTTTCCCTGTAGTTACCAATTAGAGTATGACACCTTTATATCCTTTAATTTTATCCATTCAAGCTCTTATTTAAGCTTCAATGTATAGCTTTAAGATTATAGTATTCAATACAATACATAACTTCCAATCGAATTCTGCTTGGTACATTCTTAAAATAGACACTATATTCTTGAAAAGAAAAAATTATATATATATGTAAATAAAATACATTCCATTCCAATTCTGTTGCTTTCTAATATTATACTTATCTTTCAAATTGTTCTTCTTTTTGGTTGTTTTTTCTAATCTTAAACCTTTCACTCTCTTTCCCCCCTTTTCTTTTTTCCCCCCACTTAAAATTATTTGATCATTAAAGATGGCTTCTTCTTTGTCCCAATCTTCTTGTTCTGCAAGTGTTTCTTGTTGCTTCTCATAGTTCCAGATCTCCATTTCTAAGAATTGAAACACGAAGCCAAAGGAACTTCTCCCTTCTTGTGCATCTTCTTTCCATTTTTTAAGTTCTGTTTTCAGTTCTTCTAAGAGTGATACCATTTTAAAAACTTTTAAACAACCACCCAGTTAATTTTAGTTATCTAGATGCAAAAATCAAAAATCACCAAGTAATCCAAATAATCCAAGGCTATTTCTACTTGCTTCTTTTTTCCACTTTCTCTTCCTGGGGTTCTATTATTTTGTTACTGAGTTTCCATTAAAATGTATCTTTGAGGAATCTTGTTAAAGTTTCACTGTAAGTTCCTTTTAATTACAGTTCCATTCCTTAATTCCAGGCAGTCTCCTCCATTTTTCCAGATCCTGCCCTTCTATTCTTTTTTTTTTTTTCTCCTTTCCAGCTTTTAAAAACTTTTATATGTCCAGAAATCTTTATTATCCCTTTGACTTTTATTTTCAGCTTAGATGCCTATTAATGTGAAAGTGGATTTTTTTTTTCAGTTTCTTGCTTAAGTCTCTTAGCTGTCAGTATAAGGAAGGGAAGAAAAAAAACCTAATCCTTTCCCTTCTTTCACTGCTTCACAGCTTCAAAATCTTCTTTGGGAACGAAGTTGTTAAGTTTAAATTCCAGGGTACCTTATTTGCTGCTTTTGCTGTTTGACCCGGTCAACCAAAACTTTCTCTTCTTATCTTCCTCCTGCACATTCTTTTCCAGTCAAATTCTTCTTTGTGGTGGCCATTTCTGACCACCGCTACAACCGCCTTCAGGAAAGGGAGTAATGGCCAGCTGGGGAGGAGAGATGCAGTTCTCCTCAACCCTGCAGGCAGTCTCCCCCCTCTTCACCACCTCTTCGGGGTGGCTTAGCCCCGAAACCAGCCAACTCGGAGCGCTCCAGCAGCAAGCACGGATCTAAGCCTCCGAGAGACGAGGTTTCGGGCTGTCACTGAAGAAGTTCAAACCAGAAGTCCTGAAAGAATGAGATCTTTTTACAAATAAATTTCAGAAGAATTAGATGTGTTTCTGCTTCTACCTTAGATTACAGGAAGAAAGGTAAAACTGTGAGATATTTTTCCTCCACTGGTTAGGTAGGATGGGAAGATGTCAAGAATGAGGGAGGCAAGATATGTAAAGGGCTTATCTATCAAATATGCATATCCTCTACGACCACCAATCCATGTAAGCATCAAGGTTCTGACTGACGAACCCAACCAAGCCAGCAAAGTTGAGACGGTCCAATCTTTTTAAGCAAAACTTTATTGAGTATATCATTTTGGCACACATGAAAGCAAAACTAACTCTATCTATTTCCCGCAATTTTCCCATAAGTAAAGAATAGATTCTTCCCTCCCCTCATTAATATACGTCTCATTGTCCAATCAGGTGTTCTGGTGTCACTATGGCAACTCTGCCAAGTCTTTGCTAAACATCTGTTGAGATGACCTTGATTCCCACAGGATGATTTCTTTTTGTCATCTGGGGCTAGCATTCCAAATCTTTCCCTCCCCCTTTACCCTGTGGCAGCTGAGAAACAAGAAAATGGCCACAACAGCATAGGCATGTTTAGAAGTTGACAGTAAGAGAGAGGTTGGTGCTTACATAGGCAGGAGGGGAGAAGAAATAGAGAACTCCACTGGAAGGACTGTGGTAACTAGCATCCAGATTGAACACCTTGATAGCATCACTACCAAAGCTGAGGAACTGAATTGAAATCTGGGTGTCAATAAATGTCTTCATTACATTCTGTTTCATCACAGAAGTCAAGCAGCTAATGCTATCTCAAGGAAGAGCCCGTAGGACTTTGAACATTTACCCCACATTTTTGTGCCAAAGTAACAATCGGGATTAGGATTAGGCCTTGCATCAGTGATCGTTGGGAGATATATGAAGATGCTATAAGTCAGTCATCAATATCCTGAAGTAGGTTTATAATATGTCTGAGCTTCTATGGGTTACTTTTCTTGGAGATAGGGAGAAATTCTTTTTAGGCCCTTTAACTTTTAAGGGGGTGCTTTCAGCTTGATGTTCTTGTGCTGCCTGGATTGTTTAATGAAATTGTTCTCTTAAAGAATGTAGGCACTTATGGTATGATAGCAGCTTTGCTTCTGTTGGGCAGCATTGAATGGGTTATAATGAGAACATCTGATAGCTGTCAATAATTGTGTGCCTCTATCTTCCCGAAAAGGCTCAAAGGAAACATTCTTTCAATCATTTTCAGCTCTCTGAGTTATCCAATGCCTCCTATTTCATTATATCACTTGGTTAGATGTGCCTCCTGGGTTCCAACAAGCTTCTGAATCCTGATCAAACAAAGGGATGCTTTAAAGGGATGGGATGCAGAAAGGAAAATACAGCCAGGGGAAAACAGAAACTAGGTTTGAGAACTATGGAAATCTGAAACCAGATCTGTTGTCTGTTGGTCTGGTTATTGAAACTGACAGAATCAGGGAATTTTCCTCAATACCTTATAATTAAACAGAAGAAGATAATGTTACTCTAGGGATCTGGTTATACATTTACAATTTCATAGGCCTTTTCCCAAAGCAATAAAGCCCTCCCCCCATTTATTGCCATGGCTTGCTCTGCTCAGTTATTTTCATGCCCTTTAAAGAGCTGAGATTGCATTATCTCAGTCTTGATTGGCATTAGAGGCAACCAGGGACCATTTCTTGGCTGACCCTATTTCTCTGTGTCAACCTATTTGCCCTATGTGGAAAACAGAAACAGGGATCGTGGTATGGGGAATGTTTTATGGAAAAAGACCCTTACCTAATGAACCTAGATGTCTTAGATGAAGGCATTTCCACACAAAATGATTCGGGGTTGTTTGAAAGCACTTCCAAATCTCTCTTATCATTATTACAGAGGTATTGAAAGGCTGAGGTAATTATTATCATTGCTATTTGGTTGTGCTTGAAATGGAACTCATGCTCACTTCTTTATTTATTTTTGTCAATTGCTTACAAGATAATAGATATAAGCAAAAAACATAGTTATGAATACATGGATACATATAAGAAAAATAAAAAAATAGAAGAAACAATAGGATAGGGACGGTAGGCACGTTGGTGCACTTATGCACGCCCCCGACAGACCTCTTAGGAAAGGGGTGAGGTCAATAGTAGACAGTCTAAGGTTAAAGTTTTTGAGGTTTGGGGAAGAAACAGCAGAGTCAGGTAGAGTATTCCGGACATTGACCACTCTGTTGCTGAAGTCGTATTTCCTGCAATCAAGTTTGGTGCGATTAACCTTGAATTTGTAGCTATTGTTTGCTCTTGTGTTGTTATGGTTGAAGCTGAAGTATTCATTGACAGGTAGGAAGGACATTGCAATGTATGGTTTTATATACCATAGTTAGATCAGACCGAAGGTGGCGTAGTTTTAGGTTTTCTAGGTCTAGAATTTCAAGTCTGGTGGCATAAGGTATTCTGCAATGAGTAGAGGAGTAGAGAACTCTTCTTGTGAAATATTTCTGGACTTTTTCAATTGTGTTAATATCAGATACGTAATGTGGGTTCCAGACTGATGAGCTGTATTCGAGTATTGGTCTAGCAAATGTTTTGTATGCTCTAGTTATTAGTATAATATTACCAGAGAAAAAGCTATGGGTGATCCCATGGGTGCTCCTTCTATCTGTTTGTATCTTTGTCCATTGTGGACGAAGTATATGTTGGTTAGGCAGTGGTTGGTCAGATTTAGGATGTGTTTGGGGGTTGGGGGGGTTGTATTTGTTTTGGATGGCTGTCAAGGCTTCTTTGATGGGTATTTGGGTGAAGAGGGATATAACATCGAAGCTCACGAGTAGGTCACTGGGTTGTAGGTTTTGTTTATTGTTTCTATGACACGGAAGGAGATTTGTACATATGAGGTAATGGATTCTGTGTAGGGCTGGAGTTGTTTGGCGAGAAATTTGGCAAGATTCTGTAGAGGTGAGCCTATGGAGCTGACTATGGGTCTGAGTGGTATTCCTTCTTTGTGTATCTTGGGGAGGCCATAGAGCTTAGGGCATCTGGATGATTTTTCTCTGGGGATGATTCTCTGCTGGATCTCTTCTCTGATGGGAGACACTTTTATTTTGGATTTGGTGGTTTTTTCTAGGTAGGTGGTGGGGTCAGTATTCAGAGGTTTGTAAGCGGGGTCTTGGAGTAGGTTGGATAGTTTGCAGTGGTGTATGTATGTATGTATGTATGGTATTCAGCTTTGTTCGGGTATTTTCCCACGTCATTATAGTTGTGGTTTTAAAGTTGTAGCAACATTTCAGCAGAATCTCATCTGCCATCATCAGGCTTCTGTACTGTGAACGACGAACACAATACAGAAGCTTGATGATGGCAGATGAGATTCTGCCAAAACGCTGCTACAACTTTAAAAGCACAACTATAATGATGTGGGAAAATACCCGAACAAAGCTGAATACCATACATATAAATACCCTCGAAAACTTAAGAAAACAGAGAGAGAGAGAGAGAGAGAGAGAGAGAGAGAGATGGGAGGAGGGGGAGTGGGGCTGACATGTGTATAGCACTGACATACATATGTGTGTGTGTACACACACACACACACACACACACTGTATACACACTACATACATATGTGTGATATATGGGTATAAATATAGGAATGAAAGGTATAGTGTGGACTACCTTGATTTCAGGTCTTCTAGCTTTCATGTTGAAATATAATATCTAGTTTGGGCCATTTTCTTCAAGTCTTTGGAGAAGGTACTTCTGAAGGATGCTTGCTTTTCATAGAAAGACAGGATATTATTAAGGGAAAGCCAGTCTGAAGTAAGTAATTTCTTGATTTGCTTCAAGCACCACAAAAGCAATGCTGTCATGCAATTCTGCTAACCACCCAGTGATGATAATGAGCAAGTTCATGCTTAGCAAGCATTAACACAGCTATCAAATCATATGTTTCATTACAAGGGGCAAAAAAAAATATGATCACAGATCATCTTTCATCTCCAGTGCTTTAATATAACTGCCCAAGAGAGGGAAGGTTATTGAGCATTATGCTTAATGACTGGCACCCTATTCATGCTATGAATTAGCCTTCCATGATGCCTAAGTAGCAAAGTTCCATTGAAAAGGTCCTACAGTAAGAGTGGGTGAGTTAAGAGGAAAAGATGCAAAAACACAAGAGGGAATCTGGGTTTGTCAGCCTAGTGAGGTAGTCTAGATAAGAAACACACCTAGATATACCAGCTCTAATTTTATTGTAAAGTTACTTTAAAGAATCTTGCAAGTCTGGAGGCACATTCCCCCTCCCCCACCTTTACAGTTAAAAAAAACTAGGGAGGGCTCCTTCTGAGATGTTTGCCATGCTCACATTCCTTCTGCAAACAGCTGCAACTTCTCTGAGCATTGTCTAGTCTGCAACTTTTCCTTCTGTTTTCCAAGGTCATTTCCAGATGCCATTACAGGGTCATAATGCTGAAGAGAGAGCAAAGGCTTTTGATAGCAATTCAGACCATGGACATGATCTGGTTTGTTGAAGTAAAGAAGCCATCAAATCACCTTTACTTTGGGCCACTGCTAAAGAAGAAGGCATCTCTCAGAGTTTCCTTTGGCCAGAGCTGTGGGAAAGAGACTGCTCATTCAGTGTTCCCCCAAAGAGAAGGTGAATCGAAAGCTTCTTTACTTCAGTGAAACAAATCATGTTATCTCCATGGCCTCAACTATTTAACTTCTCAACATCCTCCTCTCTTAGTGTGAGCTTTGTCACAAGAAGTGTCAAAGCTAGGGGTGTTAAACTTGATTTCATTGAGGGCCACATCAGGTTGACCTCTGGGGCCAGGTGGGAGTGGCCAGGGTGGGCATGGCCAGCTTGATGTCATGTGTCAGGGGCACCTGTGGTGGCCTGGGCAGGACTGGATGGGATCCATTGTCTCCAGTTCTGTTTTCGGCTGCAACTGCCTCCTACAGCCCTAACCCTAACCCAGTCATTCACTGTTTCCAGGGCTCTCCCATGGGCCAGATCTAAGTACCTTGCAGGCCAGATCCAGCCCATGGGCCTTGAGTTTAGCTCCCCTAGTCTAAGCAGAATGAGATAAAGCACTATGACTCTTTTGCTTCACTTACCGCGCTCATGTCTTCTTCCCTGAGTCTAATGATATGTTGGGCAACTGAGTCAAAAGAAAAGAAACTTGTCCCATTACCCCCATATGTTTTTACAAAAAGGGTTAGAGATATCAAAGCTTGGCTGTCTATTAGGGCTAAATATAAGGAGAACAGGCCCAGACATGGAAAAAAATGCAAAAGAATAGGTGAGTCAATCTCAATAGAAAAATTGGCAAGAATAACTTATGCATAGAAACCGTGCCTCAAAATTGTGAAAAAAGTAATGAGGGGCTATGCTTGAAAATGTTGGAGGGAAGCCTTTGAATGTGTCTGACAGGAGGAATCCCACCTAATTCATGATTAATAAAGCAGGTTTTATAACTATAACAAAATTTAATTTAACGTAATTCAATTTAATGAAAAACCTAATATGAACGGGCCAATCCTAGCACTAAAGAAGTACAAAGAACAGCTGCAGGTGGCTGTCAGGGAACAAAGGCAGGGAAAAGACTCTGGGATTAGTAATCTCATAGACAAAACAGGCAGAGTTAAAGAGTGAGAGAAATCAGAGAATGATTCATACCTGTTTGCACTCCACAATTCCTGTGGCCAAAAGAGTGCAAAGTGTTGAAGAAGTGCCATCAAAACCAACACTTCCAACAGAAAGGAGTGCAGAAACTCCCATTGGATGCTGCAGTTAAAACAGGCTTTTGGAGGCCATTTAGGAGGCACAGGCTGCCAGTTGCTTTCCACAGTTTAAGCTCCAAAGTGCTGGCCTTTAAAGCTTGAAATGACAGAGAGACTACCTATTGTTAGAAAAACCCGTCTGAGCCATCAGACTAGAGGGAGAGATCCTCTGAAAACCCCTTTTTTTCAGAATCTCTTGGAGAGGGACTCATGCTTTGGCCCCTGTTTGCCTTTAGAATTAACCAACATGCCTTTAGCAAGACTTGAAATGCTGTTAATCATTTTATTTTTCATGCTGAGTGCTTTATTGTTGCCTTTAGAATTTTGTTTTATGCTGAAACCGGTTTGAGTATTTAATTGGAATAGAACATCAAGGTATATGCAAAAGCAAAGTGGACTGATTGAAGAATTGCTTGCATGAAATGCCTTTGGGCCCACAGTCTGAGGAATTCCAGACAAATGTAAAGGTACTGTTGGAAGAAATGTCCATCTGGGTTCAGTTCCAAGAGGGGAGAAAGACACTGGAAACGTGGAGATTGCTTGGAAAGATGGTTTTAATGGTGGACAGCAGGACCACATGATTTGAAATCCTGGGGAAAAAGAGCACATGGGTAAGAGAGGGAAAGAGATTTATAAGCCCTGTTGGGTTTTGAACTTGCTTCCTGTGGCAAGAAATGTATCCTGACTAGTTGTCCGACTCCCATGAGGACATGCAGGGGTAACTATGTAGGCCGTCTCAAGTCCCAAGCTTGGTTGAATCTTGCTGGGTGATGTAATCTTCCCAGATGCCATGTGGTGAGATGGGTAGAAGGTTAATCCTATCATGTCCTGAGGGCCATGTTTTAATCCCATCACCCTGGAGCTGACGGGGAAGAGTGGGGGGCAGGGAGCTGCAGGAAGCTGCTTTGTGTTTTAAAACATGTTTCTCCTTTTCTCATCCAGGGAAATATAATATTCGGCCTTTTTAATATTTCCTAGAATATTTCATTCTTTTAGGAGAGGTAACTTTCTACAATACTTTGCACGATATGCCATTGCCATACAAATATTTCTACAGAACGTATCTGATTAAACCTTTCAGGAGAGATTCTCAGACCAGGTGCAGGAATTGTATGGTAACAGTTCTGCACTGCTTCTCAAGAACCATTTTTACTGAATGAACCCTGAAGGAAGAAAATAAAAGTTCATTTTAGATAAAAATGTGTAGAGCTTTAATGTAATATGGTTGTTTGTGTCTGATAAAGAGATGGTCCCGTAATATGCTGATGATAATATTCACATGGATTTGAATTTAAATGATCAAATCTTTCTCTATTCCTCCAATGAAAACATTCTACTTGAATATTTTCCAGCAAATGACATCCGTAGTTTTACGTATATGGCGTAATATTCTATAAATTTTCATATTTTTTTATCGGTGAAGTTTCAGTTGAACCTGATATGCCATGTTATATATCCTTCTCCACCATTATAGGAGATTTAAGAATATGTATTTTTGGACAGATTTCCTGAAATTCAAATATTTGGGACAGTAAAAAAGACAACAAACAAAAACAAGCAGAAAGCTTCTGACTCTGTGAGAAGCAAGATTTGCTCCACTAGCAGCCAAATACCACCAGAATTAATTATTTTCATGTCCATATTGTCAAATGTAGACTGGATTGTTGATGTTTTCTAGCAGTTTTCAGCTTTGTGTATTGTGCTAATGTTTGTATATTTTTTCCTGCTCTTAAACTGTTTTTTGTTTTTTTTGAAAACAATTTTATTGGTTTTCTTAAACTGTTTGTTATGTTTGTTACAGCTCATGCTTAAGACAAGTAACCTTGAAAGGAAAGTCCATATTCTGTTCAATGAGGATTTCTGCCCTTGGTTATTTCATGCAATTTTCATATTTTTTTCCAACCTTGGGATCTTTCAGTTCTTTTTCTTTTTTTCAGTTAATAAACTCACATAGTGCTTTGTGTAGACAATTGACGTTCATAAAGTTTCAACGTATCATTAGAGATATTTCAGATTCAACATAGTAGGAAAAGCTTACAAAGCAGTTTAGGGGATTATTTCCAACCCTTAATAATAGCTTCACTTTGGGAGACTACAGATGGCGAGGAGGTAGTTTGAGCTCATCTTTCTTTCTACAGCTTTTTCCCCATCCCCACAAAATTTGGCCCCATATGATTCAGTTTTTGAGATTTATCCTACTGATGGTCAGGCAGATAAACAGAACACCAAGCTCCTTTACATATTTACTTTTCAATGTTTTGTTGGGTTGGAAAGAATGAAAAAAATTGACTCATGGTAGAAAATAGCTAAAGATTAAATATCCCACACAGGCACCCTTTTTATTTCATTCATTTCTGTAGTTTTGAAGATAATGTAAGTAGATAGCTTTTCATACACTAAATTGTAGAGAGGGAATTTTTATTTTCATTCGCTATATTGGTATGGTTTTCCTTCAGGCTGAAACTGGTTTTAATCAGGGTTGAACTGAGCAGAACAGAAGACATCTGATTACACAGTATACAGATCCAAATAATTTAAAAAAAACATAACTGCTAGCTTCAGTAACAATATTGAGGAGGTATGATTTCAATTTATTTCATGGGAATTTTAGATTATGGAACTTTTTTAAAAACTTAAAGGTGAAGGGTATTGGTAAACAATGGTTAAGCAGGGGTAAGGGGTGTGGTTAAGCCTGTTTCATATAGACAAAAATATTAGGATTTATTGGAAAAGGTTTTCTCATTGGGTTGACAACTTATAGAAGCAGGCAGATCTCTCACTGGAGAATGACCAATCCAGGCCCAATTTAAAGACCAAGATCTATCAGCAGAGAGAGTAGAGGTCTATTTAATACTAGTACATGTATCGGCCAAACAAGTAGGCAATAGATCAGTACTATATTTGCAGCTATACTGAGTTTTCTGAAGTGTATTATTAGTGCTGCCTTTGACTACTCAGTAGCATCATATCTGGCAAGTGATAAACTCATACTAACAGCAATGAGAAAAGATATACATACTCGGGGGGGGGTGTCATTAAAGAGCCCTATCCCTGTGATTTTCCATGGGACTCTTGCTAACTATGAGTGTTACCTCCTAAGTGCACATATAGTTCAAGGTGGACAATGAATGCATAAGGAGAAATCCCGGGGGAGAGACTGGGGAAGACTGAAAAGAGGGATCAGTTTAGAGCTGTTACATATGTAGCCACAAGTGAACTAAGTCCAAACCCCTACCCCACTCCTTGATTGTATTTGGCTATCATCTAACTCTAACCAGATGCTGGGCATTAGTCAAGAAGATTCCAGTGCATTGGCTTTTAGTGATAAATCAGTTAACTTGAACCTTCATATGCTGACCTGAATTTTTGTACCTGACATTCAATCTTCCAGTTTTACTAAATGAAAGCTTCTACCATTCCTCAGTATTGGTCAGGCTGGCTAGTTGTATTTGTAGTTCAGAAACACCAAAGTTTCTTCTTCCTCCTTTACAGATTTTCATACCTGACTTCCAACAATATATGGAAAGAAAGAGGACATTTGTATACCTATGGCTGTGGTGGCGAACATATGGCATGCATGCCACAAGTGGCACGCAGAGCCATTTGTGTCAGCACACAAGCCGCAGGCAAACTTACCTCACTGCACATGCATGCGCCTCACAGCTGATTTTTCTGCTGGTTTCAAGCCTTTTTCAGCCTCCCAGAGGCTTGGAAAAAAGCCTCTATAAGGCTTTTCAGGACAAATAGGCCCATTTTGTCATTTCCTGTAATACCGGAAGTGACGAAATGGGCATATTATTCATCATGAAAAGCCTTGCAGAGGTTTTTTCCAAGCCTCTGGGAGACTGAAAAAGGCCTCAAACCAGCCAAAAAATCAGCTGTGAGACATAGTGCAGGTAAGGGGATGGCAGGAGGGGATTGCATGTGCATGCGCAGGAGGCGTGGGGGGTGCATTGCATTCTGGGTGCTGGCATGCGAGAGAGCGTGCACTAATGCATGCACAATTTTTAGCTCAAATAGGTTAACCACTACTGATCTATAGTATGCTTAAACCACACTCTTCACAGGGATAAATCTGTTATAAGACGTTGCTAGCTGTATGAATGGAGAAAGGCAGCCACTGCAAACATGGTGGAAAAAGTTCTGCCAGACTGACTTCCAAAATACAGGGATTAAAAAAGAACTCTCAGCCCACCCCTGAAAATGGTCTTTTGATAAATTTCAATTACCAATAGTGCTGATCATATTACAGATAGGATCCGTATATCTGACATTCCTGCTAGAGAGTGAAAAACTAGAGCAGCCTATCTGCTCCAACTTTTCTTGAATCAATCTGCAACTCCTACACCTGAACAGAGAATGGGTAGTGTGGCACTGAAGTGTGGTGTCAGCTCCATAAGTGGCAATTTCAAGGTAATTAAACCATTAAATGAGCTTCTTCCACAACCTCTGGGAAAGTGCTCTTAATTCAGAGCTGGTTTTTTTTTCCTTTTTTTCTTTTTCTTTTTCTTTTTTTTGAAACTGAGCTCTAATGAACTTTAAATGATCTGAGCCAGAGGCTGACAGCTGCCTTTGTTGAATCAATGTCATATACAACTGGCTTTGTGAACTGAATATCATAGAAACAGAGAACCTGCCTGAACTGGAGCTATATCAGTCTCCAATTCTGTGAATTTTAATTGCTTTTTCAAGAGTTCCAGAGAGTGGAGTCAGAAACAGTATCTTCGTGATGGGTTAGAGAGCATTTGTGGTTTGGAAAGAATTCTAGGCATCCTTCTCCGTCAGTGTAAAACACTATCATTGCTATGCAAGAAACACTGATAATGGGACCCACAAAGCATTTTATTCAGAGCAGAGCATATGTCAAACATTAACGACAATGCTCCGGCTAGAGAACAGGAGCATCAGGACCTTGTTCAAAATGAAAATAGCTTTTAATAAACCATTGTTAATCAAGATAGATAAAAATAACCAGCAAAGCTTTTAACTGAAGACAAAACGAAGTTACTTATGACTTGGAAAGTTGGAATACTTTGGAACATAGCTTTAGGTCAAGTTCCCTCTCTTAATATGTAACTTATTAGATATTGTTATACTATGTTTAGTGCAAGCACTACCTCCGTGTTAACTCACTGGCTAATAGAAGCAAAATAATAAATAACACCAACATGCACTAATAATACACATCAAACTATAAACTATATGTCCTATTGTTTCTTTTTTTTTTCTTATTCATATCCATTTCATGTATTCATAACCATGTTTATACTTATACCTGTTATCTAATAATTGCTTGACAAAATAAAGAAATTAAAAATAAAATAAAAATAAAATAAACTTTCCACAAGTGTCATACTAAGCACCGTATTTCTTTTCCTCAAACCAGTACATATTATAAGTTTCTGGTGCTCCTTTGTTTTAATCTCTTTACAACTGCTGTCCCAATGCTGACACTCTCCACAAATGTGTGGTACTACAACTCTCAGAATTCCCATCTTTGCACTGGAGTACCAGAATAGATCTAGGGACTACGTTGAATGCCAATGGTTGTATTCTCCCATCTCTTTTGCAGACTAGGTTAGTCCATCTCAGTAAGTCATTGATTTATAACCATTTGTTTAGCAACTGTTTGAAGTTACAATAGCATGGGAAAAAGTGGCTTATAAGTGGTCCTTGTACTTATAACGGTCACAGCATCCCCACAGTCACATGATCAAAATTTGGGTACTTGGCAACTGGCATATATTTATGATGACTGCAGCATCCTAGGTTCAAGTGATTGCCATTTGTGACCTTCCAAGTTGACTTCCAACAAGCATAATCAATGGAGGAAGCTGAATTCTCTTAACAGTTGCACAATTCATTTAATAAAAGCAGTGATTCATTTAACAACCATGACAAAAGAGGTTGTAAAATTGGGCATGACTCCCTTAATAACCTTCTTAGTAACAGACATTCTGGTCACAATGTGGTTGTAACTCTAGAGTTACCTCTACCACTTTTAATCATGTTATCATGTTGCCGCTAGACACAGCAGTGTCTACAATGGGAGTTGGATTTAAATATTTGTCTGTCTTCAAAGCTTCTCAAATTATATTTTTTGAATCCCATACACTGCACAGAGTTGTTACAAGGGTTGGGGGGGGAATCTCTGTGCCACTTTATAGATGAAAGGAGAGGGTACAAATACTAATCAAATTGAAATGTGAAGCTGTAAAATGTATCAGGAAAGGTTCACATTTGCTCAGTTTAGTAGCATTGAATGTTTCATTTTGTTTTTTGTTTGAAATGGGTCTGGTCTGGGGCCTTTTTATGGGAATGACGTGTATTTCTGAAAATAGTATTATTTTGATGGCCATAGAAGGCAGGTTCAGGAAATGACTGGTTTCACACATTGTGATTAGTCATATATTTTATCGAGTGAACCACAGTGATCTTGATTTGCACGACCATTATGCTTTGCACATTAAACCATAATAATTTATAAGTCACAATGATGGTTTGCTTGATTTGGCATAATTTGTTGCACAAACCCAGCCATTTGTGCAACAAACTAAGCCAAACTGAGCAACCCACCTTCTGAATTAACATATTGGCTGAACAAATTTGGGCAGAATTAATTTCACTGAATTAAATAGACCAAAGATCTGATTTAGGAACAAAAATAATTTCCTCCTTATATCAACAGCACATACTTTTAAAATGTAAAAGGTAATTGTATTCCACCATTGAAATAAAGGAATCGCTGTTATGATCACAAGACAGCTTCAATCCTAACGAAAAAGCTGTGTTGTTGATGCAGTAAAAAATATGGTTGATCAAACTGTTGCTACTGTCAGCAGATGGAGTCCCATATCTGCAGCTTAAATTAAAAAGAGCTTAGTGTATTAGATATAGGCATGCACAAACTCCAATCCACCACTAGTAAAATACTTGGCTATATCAGATTTCTCAGAACATGCCTGAAGAAAATAATTCTTCCTAAAATACCTGATTGGGAATTTTATGATTTTGAAAAGAAGGTCTTAGAAAAAAGAAAACATACTATACTGTAACAGATATTTTAAAAAGGCACCACAGAGTCTAAACTTAATAAACAAAACGAGGATTCCTAAGATGAGCATTTTTTTCTATTGTGCCTATAAAAATTCCTTCCTTGGCTCTGCTAACAGTGATGTGGAAGGATATGTGTCAGAATAAGCAACGGGAGAATAGTCATTCTAGTCAAGATGTAAAAGCCCAGCACAGAAATGTAAAATTTGACATTGGCTCACAACAATAAGAAAACCATATTGTGCATGATTGACAGGCTGACAGATTTTCGTATTTCTTCTATTTTTCTACATTGCCCAGTGCACTAGTGAATCAAGACTAGCTTGGAAGGGAGACCATACCTCTTTGCAATAAGGCTCAAATTATTTTCAGAGAACCAGCTTATATCTGAGGCTGGTTTTGAATCTGATTGATCTTGTGACTTGGTTTCTTTGGGGATTAGAGTTGATTTATTTCTAACTTCCTTGTGCTTTCATTGAAATCACAACCACAAGATAGCATTCAGTTCTTTGTGCTTTAATTGCTTTGTGCTTTATAAATGTTGTGGATAATCTATGTTCCTTTGTTGGGCCAGGTTGCCACAACATGTTTCCTGATTCTCTCCATCCCTCAATTCTCAAGAGACAGCATCATGTTCCTACTTTCTTCTTGAATGCTTTGTTTAGAATGTATCCCTAAATCTCTTCCAATCTAACTGCTAACATAATCAGGGTCATAGCTCAGAGCTTTATAGCCAGATTACAATAATTCTTATTATTCTGTTACTGGCTACTTTTGCAAAACCATTCCAAAATCCTAAACTCAGGCTACCCTGGTCCAAGTCTCTCATCTTTTCAGTATTTAGCAAGACTGCTATGAACAGATAGTGTAGCATTTAATAGCAATGTAATATGCACACCATGCAACTTGAGCAACGAAGCGGTGCAGACGAGTGGCAGCTCCGTGAAGTCCCACGGATTTCTTCAAGCCCTGAGGCTCTTAGGAGCTGAAAGTCACCCTGGATAGGTGGTAAAGGCACAGGGATGCTTCCGTGGTCGCAAGGAGAGTAGAGTCTCCTCAACTGACCCGAAGAAAACCCCTCCATCCGAACTAAAAAGAGAACCGCCAGCAAGGCTGAATCGAAGCCGGGAAGGCAGCTGAGACAGAAGTGGAAAAGAAAGGAAAGATCTTGTTACAGCATGCTTAGTCTTGGTAAGAATCACTCCAATTTCTGCAGTGAAATTTTCCTTGGAAAGCGGGATTCAAAGGAGGAAATTAGCTGAGATTAACAATCGGGAGTGACTGTCAGATTTAGTAAAGAAAAAAAAGATATTGCAGCTAGAAGTAACTTTAAAAGTAAAGGACAGATTGGGTTGGTTAACCCAAATTTCTGGACTGTATTTTTACTACTACTCAACTTGAAGAACTTTGGGAAACTATTGGAAAACAATCTTATTCAGAGACATATTGATTGTAGTTAAAGTGTTTTAATTCAGCGAGTTTTGCTCTCTTTCAATAATCCAGTGGGCTTTTGAACATCCTGTTACAGCCTATTGTTTACACCGTAATAGCAGCAGCCATCGGAGCAATAAATTCATCCCGCCCAGTAAATAACAACTGCTAGTAAAACAATTAACCCTTTCCTTGCAGACTCTCAATACTACCTCATTACTTTAATCAAACACTGATTAATTCATTACCTCAAAACTTACAACTTTTCTACCTCATTACCTATATCAATGATTAGATAATCAATTTCTATAAAATAATTGATTAATGGTTTAATTGATTTATTGTTTTAATTGATTAGTGTGATTAGAGTGTTTAGTATAAATGGTGTGATTACTGATTAGTTTAAAAGATCAAGATTCATGTAATTTACTTGATTAGTAAAATTAGTGATTTAGTGAATTTAATTGAACAGTGTGATTAATTGATTAGCAATTCGTGTAATTAATTGATTAGGCTGATTGTTGCTTAGCAAAATTATTTGACTAGAGAGATTATTGCAATTGATTGATTGATATGATATTGGCTCTATTGATTACCCAAAATTGTTTCATTAAGTAATTTAATCAACATACCATCTTAACAAACCTACCATGCCAAGAAAAAAATCCAATGCCAAACCATAACCTAAAGAGAAAGTAATCCCCACCAATGAACCACAACACTCCTGCACATGCCTTAAATGCTATAAAAAACTAAAGGATAATGAAAATTCCATCAAATATTCTCTATGTAACAAATATGCTCATCATGACTGCTTAGGATTACCCGAGCAAATGATTCAATAGCTAGAATCATCCAATGAGTTTCCATATCTCTGCAAATCATGCAGACCCAAACTGGATCTGTTTGAAAGAGTTGATATCATAGAAACACAAATAACATCCCTTGACACTTCAAATCTCAATAAATAAATGCTCTGTCTTACATATTGGCAAAAAAAATCAGAAAATAAAATACAAGCTGAATAGTCAAGACCTTGTTGATGATCCAAGCTCTCTAAAGGAGCTTGGAATACTCATCTCTAATGATCTAAATGCTAGAGCCCACTGTAACTACATAGCCAAAAAGGCATTAAGAGTTGTTAACCTAATCCTACGTAGCTTTTTCTCTGGTAATATCACACTACTAACTAGAGCATACAAAACATTTGCTAGACCAATATTCAAATACCGCTCATCAGTCTGGAACCCACATTACGTATCTGATATTAGCACAGTTGAGAAAGTCCAGAAATATTTCACAAGAAGACTTCTCCACTCCTCTACTCATTGTAGAATACCTTATGCAATCAGACTTGAAATTCTCGACCTAGAAAACCTTGAATTATGCCGTCTTCGGTCTGATCTAAGTATGGTATATAAAATTATAGATTGCAATGTCCTACCTGTCAATGAATACTTCAGCTTCAACCATAACAATACAAGAGCACACGATAGATACAAACTCAAGGTAAACCACAGCAAACTTGATTGCAGGAAATATGACTTCAGCAACAGAGTGGTCAATGTCTGGAATACTCTACCTGACTCTGTGGTTTCTTCTCCAAGCCCCAAAAACTTTAACCTTAGACTGTCTACTATTGACCTCACCCCTTTCCTAAGAGGTCTGTAGGGGGTGTGCATAAGTGCACCAACGTGCCTACCGTCCCTGTACTATTGTTCTTTTATTTTTCTTATATGTACCCATTTCATGTATTCATAACTATGTATATAATACCTATTATCTTGTAAGCAATTGACAAATCAAATAAATAAAATAAATTAATAAATAATGTTCAATGTGACTTAGAACTGAAAGAATTACAATCATTATTTAATGGTTCTGAGAGTGGATTTGTTTTTTTGTTTTTTTTTTTGAGAAAAGGCCAAATTAAATACAATCAAATTAAACACAATTGACAATACAGTCAATTCTGAAAGCAAAGCTTATGCATTGCTTTGCTTTGTGTTGCTCTGACTGCTCATGAATTTTAGTTGTCAACTTATGCACCTCTCTGATTCAAAGGGCTTCCGTGAGGTGAAGTGCAACTATTTTGCATAGGCCAAATATGGTGCAAGGAGCTTGCCCAAAACTGGAGTTTCACATTTCTATAATAACCAGATAGAAAGGAATGAAACCAACTGGTTCCATAATTTATCTATCCTAGAGAAATGGAAGCAGGTGAAGAGACTGTCTATGCTTATGTGTAAGTGCAATGCAACAGCACCAAAACAAACAAATATTGCAACATTCCTCTACCCCCAGTTCTACCATAGTTTAAGCAACATGATTCTTACTTCTTACAACCACAGAAGGGTTTTGCAAAAAGGAGTTCTTTAAGCACATTTTAAATTTCAGGAATTAACACTTCAGATGTAATTTCAAGATGAATTGATTCCAAAGAGTACATTAGAGCTTAGAAAAAACTCTGATGCATGAAATGTCTATTTTAACCCATGGAAAAGCTAGCCAGTTCCAATTGTGCAGTTGAACAGAACGAACAAGAATATACTGTGTATTCTTATTGACAGTGTCCAGAAGCTAAACACCACCAATGTAAAATTGATACAAGTGTCTGTTGGTTTCCTCCTTTTCTTAAGCAGAAGAACCTAGTTATTGTGGGTTTTCTTTTCCTTTCCTTTTTGTATTGAGCAGTACTGAGGTTAGTTTTATTACTACAGAACAGGAATCAGCTTAGATTTTATTGTGTCACCATTTCTCAAAGGAAAGGAAATCAAGCATTTCCTTCTGACTGTTCTAAGATGAGTGCCATACTGCACCATTTTTATCCTCAGGAATTCTATTCTTTTCATGTCCCAAATACTCCTGATACATAGTTGTTCACACATGTGGAGTTGCCTCCTCCATTGGAGGGGTAAAGGATGCTACAGGCTTAAAATAGGAACAGAATGCTTATCATGATCACCACTGATGCTATGGCCCTTCTATAAAACTTCTCAATTGGTATTCTTATTTATCAACATTCATTCTCAAGTATATGCAGACATCCTGAATAATTAATGCTTTAAATCAATTACAGTTTCTGGTTAAAAGGTATCCCAGTCAGAGACTTCTATGAACTCCTCACATTGCATTTCAGAATGCAACAAAGTATTGTCCGGCTATTCACAGAATGATTTTTAAGAAACATGCCTAATCTAAAAAATGCATGAGCAATTGGCTCCTTTGAAGGCTAATAAAATGAATATTTCCACAAAAGTATTATCAAAGGAACTTGAAGCTAAAATGGAATGATTCTCATTAAAAATGAATGCACCAAACAAATTGAAGGAAGACAGAGAAAGAGTCCATTAGTCCCTAGCTAGAGGAAAGGAAATAATAAAGCATGACTCTTTCAACAGCCATATAAAGTTATCATGGCTTGTGAATAACTTGTGTTCTTGGAAAGAATGCAGGATGAAGAATATGTATTTCTTGGCAAGTATTACATATTGTCTTGGAGGTAGGGAAATCTGGTGTTGAGATTGATGACTGGCAGCCAAAAAGAGATATAAATTATTTTGAAGATGTTCCATGGTTTCTGTGGCAACTCAAAATAATTTATCTTCCTTGAACCTGACTAATTTGTTATTTTATTTAGGGTGGGATAAAAAACAAAACTCTTCTTTTAAAGCAAGATGATATAATTCAAATACAAGAAAAAGTCTGGTGGCAGCAGAAATTTTATCATCACCTCAGCTTTTGAGGATCATATCTACTTTACCAGTTGAATGTATACCAATTTATGCAAGACTGAGTTAGATTAAGCAGCCTCCCCGTAGATCCCTGTACTGCAAAATAACAACAATAATCACAATTCTTATAATGACATGCCTTGCTAAGATGAATTCAGACCCCAAGAGCTCCTGGAAAATCCTGTTTCAAACAGGAAACTAATATGAAATCTGTAATAACACTCCTTCCCAACCGTATCATGGAATTCCTGATATTTCTCACAGAAACTTCATTTTGCTAGAGAAGTCTGGCTGCTGAGGGACTTGGAAGGGGTTGAATAACTCATTCTTTTCTGTTATTCTCAGATGTTATTCTCACAGATAGCAGCTGTATTTAATGTAAGGCAGATGGCAGTTACAACATTTCCTATCAGAAGGAACCATGATTCATTCTTGGAGTTGTGTTTTGATTCCACTTCCACAAATTAATACTAAGTAGGTAAAGCAGGAAAAAAAAGACATGCTTTCTTCTGTTTAGGGCATAATCATAATCTTCACAGTATGATAGTGGTAGAAAGATGAGCCATTTTATTTTCATAAATTGAATGGACTTAAATAGAACTTAAAATCTAAATTGCCCAACAAAAGTATGAGATAAGAAGACAGCATTGCATATAGTTTCAAATGGCCTGCAATTCTCATGGCATTTGATATTGGTAGTCTGGTAACAATTTTTTATAAACTGTTTCTACTACTTATGTAGCACTAGCTGTAAGAACCAGTAGAAACAATCCAATAACAACAGCAACAAGTCATTAGCTCAAGACACACTGTTTGGAGGGTTTTGGGGGTTGGCACTGAATTCATAAGGATGGCAACATCTTGACAAAGGTCAATATCAACAGCCTTGATGGATCCATTAATTAATTATGGGCATGTCCATCTGAAGAAAACATGTCAAAACTGGTTTCCATAAATGGGTGAAAATAAAATGTTTTGGGAAGATCTTAAGATTTTCCTGGTTTTAAAAAGTGTGCCCATTTAATGTCTGCATGATATGTTGGCTAATTGGATTCTCCAAAAACAATTTTCATAGATGGACTCGGCAGTTGGCAGTTCTGATTAAGAGACTGATGTGTCCCATAGCACATTATATTTGCTTCTCTTTGTAGGCCCTCTGAAGACTGTGATACCTCTGGAGATTTTTTTTTTAAGGTCAAACAAAGTTCAGCTGGTTATTTTCTGAATATTTATTTACTAAAACAGATCAAAGATTACTTGGTTGCGTTCGGAAAGAGGGAAAGAGCAATAAGTAGAACAATTTATTTAAGTGTGACTGGTAGAAAGGAAATCCTTCTGTCATTTACAGTTTTTTACAGTGCTGTATATCTAAGCTTTAATGCAGCCATTGTATAATATTTAACCAGTAAAGATTTCTAACCTCACTTTACCTCCACAAAGTGAACTTTATAGTTAACATTAACATTTAACCAGCCAAATTAGCAAAACTAAGTAACTGGAACATTACTTAAATCATTGTTAGTTAACCTTGTAGGTATAACTCCAAAGACACTTCATTGTCTACAAAGCCTGTGAAATTGGATAATTATTAGAGTAAAGATGTAGACATGGTGGAATAGTCCAGATTCTTCATATTTATTAATCTATTATTAAGTTCTTTGTAACAGCTCATTGCATTATATAAAAAGGTAAAGCACATTTTAGAACAGTTTCTCCTGAACCCTTTGTACAATGCAATAAATAAACAGCTGACTGCTTTGAACTTAAATAAACTCTCCTGAGAGACAGAGTGCTGAAGAATGCAGCCAGGGTGTTTGGAGTCTTGGATGACTATCAAGTAGAGAAGTTGGGTCTAGCCTTAGAAACTAGGCTGGCTATAATGTTCCCATATGCTGTCAATGTAGCTTCATAGGAAACATTCTTAAATTCTGCTTCGGGTAGCTTTCATCCAAGGTACAGCATACCACTTTATTTTCAAGAAACTACAGTTGGATGAGTTATCTGCTCTTGTACCAATAGGATCCCTCTCCAAAATTAGGCATTATAATGCTGAAAATGAGCTATAGGATTTACCACTCTGATGTGACAGAACGACCTGAATATTATATCATAAACCTTAACGTAGGCTTAATTTTTTAAAAAAGGTCCCAACAATTTTCCAAGATTTTTCTATTTTGCTATGGAAAGAAATTCCTAGTCCCACCAACACTTCTGATTGGCCTAATCCATGTTGTGTTATCCCTTTATGAAGTTTGGCCTTTGTCCTTTCCCCATAACAACTTATACCCAATTCTGTGGCTGTACTAGAACTAATTCAAATACAGCCACAGGCCAATGAAGATAGTCCAACCCTGTATAAGAGAATGAAATACAAAAAGAAGACAAACTACTTATATTATGAACAATGAAATTTTGACAACATGTTGAAAGTTGCCAGCTGGCTATCAAAACCTGAAAAATTGATTCACTTGCTGGAATTCTGTATGCTAAAACATTGATTAACGGTCTTCTTTCTCAACCAACAACCCTCATTTTAATTCTTTTCTAAGCTTCAATATGAGCCAAATGAGGTCAGAGCTCAATCCTTCAAAATAATAAACAAAAAAGAGCTTATTAATATATGAGTCCGGTCTATAAAAGCTTATTTTATGAATCACCTGATTAGTTTTTTTTTTTAAATCCAGGACTAGTTTTAACTTCAACAAGCAGGTCACTACTGAATCCTTTGAAAATGTGATTTAGTTCTGAATTTTTTTTTACAAGACTCACTCTTTAAAATAGTTTTTTTTAACCTCTGACATTATGCCCTCCAGGTGACAAAATGGATACCAACTAATGAAACGGCAGAGTAAAGACTAGAAAATAGGTAACTATTGTTCCTTTGTTTATGATCCAAGAAGCAGCCAACTGATTTTGAGAAGAAGCAGCAAGACAAACAATTCCAACAAGTTTGAGATTGGGATGTAAATGTAGACCTACTCCCATCCCACATAGTTTATCTTTCAGAAAGATCATCTCCTGCTTTGCTGACTGTGGATACCTGGCACAGATGTGGAAAAAATTACTTCTGGGAAACTGCTTGAGCCCCAAAGTTCAGGAAAATGACTAAGATATGGAAAGAAAGAAAAATCTGGAAAGTCTGGCATAATCAGCAAATTTAACATCACACTGTTACTATTTTATGAGGGGAAAATGAGCTTCTTCCATGCCTGCTCGCATGTTGAAGCCAGCCAGCCCTCCCATACTGAATAAGCTATAATTACAGTGGCTTTCAGCAGCTTTCACTTATCTAGGCTGAGCCCAATAATTACCAAAATGGTAATTGTACATTGGCTTGGCCAGATTGTCCGAGTCTGAAATGCCCAGATCTTGCCCCTTTTTTGTGTGGCTCTTATGTGGCTTTTGTGACCAGCTGATTTTAATCATCCTTTGCACATCCACAAAATGACTACATTGCATCCCAGCTGCTGGCTTCTTGAGAGGAGTTGGAGCAAAGTCTTTCCTACCAACATCATAACCACCAGCAGCTCCTCCGATTTATTTCATTCATCTTTTGTTTTTTAGTTATTGAACAAATTTATATGGTTGCCAATCTATTAAGGAAACTCTGGTAGGCAGGTAGAAGACAAAAAAAGCAATTTCACAAATAATTAAAAGAAACTAAGTTGAGGCCTCTGGAGAAATTGCAAAATCAACCTGTTACACAAACTCGCAACCATCATCCTTTAACCTCCATTAACTTCCCGACTCCAGTGCCTTCTAGTAGAGCCAGGTCCACAGGGAGGAGCCTGTTTGACAACACAGGCACCATGATGGAGAAGACACACCCTTAGTTCTGCAACTGGTAGAATTTTCTAATCCAGAAATACTTTTATCTACAATATACAAGTGGAAGTGGGAATGTACATAGACTCAAAAATGTGTTTCTTTTTATTTCAGAGACAGGCATATGTTTTCTCTGCATGCCTGATTCTCCTGGTTTGAGAAGATACTTGCTATGTTTGTAACTACTGCAAGAAAGATTGGAGGTTGCTATTCTTCTTTTCTTTCTTTGTTATTCATCACTTTTTCTTTTATTCTTTTATAATATGCACTGCTCAAAAAAATAAAGGGAACAAAAAAATAAGATCTGAATGCATGAAATATTCTTATTAAATACTTTGTTCATTACATAGTTGAATGTGCTGACAACAAAAGCATACAAAAATTATCAATGGAAATCAAATTTAGCAACCCATGGAGGTCTGGATTTGGAGTTACACTCAAAATTAAAGTGGAAAAAAACACTACAGGCTGATCCAACTTTGATGTAATGTCCTTAAAACAAGTCAAAATGAGGCTCAGTAGTGTGTGTGGCCTCCACGTGCCTGTATGACCTCCCTACAATGCCTGGGCATGCTCCTGATGAGGTGGCGGATGGTCTCCTGAAGGATCTCCTCCCACACCTGGATTAAAGAATCCCCCAACTCCTGGACAGTCTTTGGTGCAATGTGGTATTGGTGGCTGGAGCGAGGCATGATGTCCCAGATGTGCTCAATTGGATTCAGGTCTGGGGAATGGGTGGGCCAGTCCATAGCATCAATGCCTTTGTCTTGCAGGAACTGCTGACACACTCCAGCCACATGAGGTCTAGCATTGTCTTGCATTTCACCAGCATATGGTCTCACAAGGGGTCTGAGGATCTCATCTCAGTACCTAATGGCAGTCAGGCTACCTCTGGTGAGCACATGGAGGGCTGTGTGCCCCCCTAAAGAAATGCCACTCCACACCGTTACTAACCCACTGCCAAACCGGTCATGCTGGAGGATGTTGCAGGCAGCAGAATGTTCTCCACGGTGTCTCCAGACCCTGTCACATCTGTCACGTGCTCAGTGTGAACCTGCTTTCATCTGTGAAGAGCACAGGGCACCAGTGGTGAATTTGCCAATCTTGGTGTTCTCTGGCAAATGCCAAACGTCCTGCACGGTGTTGGGCTGTAAGCACAACTCCCCCCTGTGGAAGTCGGGCCCTCAGACCACCTTCATGGAGTCTGTTTCTGACCGTTTGAGCAGCCACATGCACATTTGTGGCCCACTGGAGGTCATTTTGCAGGGCTCTGGCAGTGCTCCTCCTGTCCCTCCTTGCACAAAGGTAGAGGTAGCAGTCCTAATGCTGGGTTGTTGCCCTCCTATGGCCTCCTCCATGTCTCCTGATGTACTGGCCTGTCTCCTGATAGCGCCTCCATGCTCTGGACACTACACTGACAGACACAGCAAACCTTCTTGCCACAGCTCGCATTGATGTGCCATCCTGGATGAGCTGCACTACCTGAGCCACTTGTGTGGGTTGTAGACTTCGTCTCATGCTACCACAAGAATGAAAGCACCACCAGCATTCAAAAGTGACCAAACCATCAGCCAGAAAGCATAGGAATTGAGAAGTGGTCTGTGGTCACCATCTGCAGAACCACTCCTTTATTGGGGATGTCTTGCTAACTGCCTCTGCTTTCCACTTGTTGTCTATTCCATTTGCACAACAGCATGTGAAATTGATTGTCAATCAGAGTTGCTACCTAAGTAGACAGTTCGATTTCACAGAAGTGTGACTGACTTGGAGTTACATTGTGTTGTTTAAGTGTTCCCTGTATTTTTTTGAGCAGTGTATTTCCATTTCTTGCTTCTATACTTTTAAAATATTTTTAATAAAAAATACCATAAAAATGATATGGGTAAGAGCTATTATGGCACATTGGATAGAATACAGTATTACAAGTTAATTCTGCTCACTGCCAGGAGCTGGATCCTGACTGGCTGATGGTTGACTCAACCTTCCATCCTTCCAAGGTTAGTAAAATGAGGACCCAGATTGTTGGGGACAATATGCTGACTCTATAAACTACTAATGCTGTATGCTATGAAGCAGAATATAAGTGTACTTGTTATTGCTATGTCACATTTCTCTCTGTTTCTCCTCAATGTTTTTCAGTGAATGCATGAAAACACAAATAATGGGCACTCTGATAAACTGTAACCAGAATTGCAATCATAAAGCAAATGTCATTTCTAAACACTCTGTATTGTATGTTTCATCCTATATCATACAGACATGTCTTCTTTGTTTTTAAACAGTACAAAAATAATTTTATGAATATTGCTACAAGGGTACTACAATAACTAAATATTCTTATTAAAAGTACTTCTGGCCAGACAACTCATATCTCTCCTTTACATACTGTAGTTTCTTTTTCTCTGAAATGGATTTTCTGAGCTAAATGGGGGAAAGATATGCAAAACTGCAGGGACAGATATATAAGATCCCTACAATTCTTTCTACATGAATATTTGCAATTGCTACCTAGCCCTCACTATACAGTACTGTCAATTTTTTTTAAAGGGTACATTCTTTGAGAATAATTTATTCATACTATCATAGATTCTTGAGATATATCTTGCTATGTTTTGCCTAGGCTACTAATATGATGAAACCTACATGTGATTGGTTCAAACTACAATCTTTGACCAATTCATGGAAGTCTGTGGCCTGTTCTGTAAGTCTATTCCTCTGTTTTCTGGTGATCATTTGCAAATAAAGTCCTTCCAACAAAGCTTAGGAAATGAGGCTATTTGTGTGCTTACAAACTAGGCCCTTGCCATAAGATATTCTCCCCACTTCTCTTCTCCAAACCCTTTATAAACAAAGTTCGTTGTTAAAGAGAGAAGAAGCAACAGCATCTACATTTTTGAAACCCAGCTGTATGTTCAAAGCAGATCTTTGAAAGAAATGGAAGGAAAAAATGAAAAGATAACTCTTTTGCCATGATCCCTGGTGAATTAATTTCTGTAGAGGTTAAAATTCTTATTTGTAAGTTTTATATTTTATGATTCCTCAAGTAGCATTCCCACTAGCATTCCTTTCTGCAATTTTCCCACAACAGCATATCTGTAATATGAAAATGGGTTATGAAAGTGACTAACTTGAAGTCACTCATTTCAATTCTGTGACTGAACCGGGATCTCCCCAGTTTTAGTCCACTCTATAATGAAGGAGAAGGAAAGCATTGGACATAATATAACTGAAGGACCATCCTTCAGGAAAGAGGACAGTTTGAAAATTGCTAGACAATTAATATAATCTATGGATGAAAAAGTCGAAGACCTGGAAATCATCGTGGGGATGGTGGGAAAAAAATGGTGTTTGAATCACGTTGTGCATAAATGATATCAGGATAAACCTTTGTACAATAGAACATGTATCTGAAGTTTCCAAGTTTATGATACCTGTATAATGATATACTTTATATAGATCAATTCTCTTCTTGAAGGGATGTTAAGTTTGATCTGTTAGATCAGGCGCTTGCTCAGTTGCTCAGATCAGGCAAAGAACTGTTAGAGAAAAAGAGGAAGCCATTGAGCTGAAGTAAAAACTGGAGTGCATGTTAGGCAATCATATAGTCTTCACCCTCACTGGGTAACAGATAGCTTTTCTAAAGTATAACAACCATTCCTATATTTGCTTTTAGCCGTATTAATTGGCTAATGCAAATTTGTCTCTTTTATTTTTTATTTTTTTTGATGGGGGGAGCTGAGGTAGGAAGGAATTGCACAGATAACCATTCTATTGTAGATGACCTATCTTTGTAAACACTTTGAATGTGGCTCCACAAGGCTCTACTAATTGTCTTTCTCTCTGGCTCTGCCAACACAATGCCTCCAGATCCTTTATTTCTACTCATTGAACTGCCATCTGGAGAAAAGCTACCTTTTCACAGCTGGAAGTAGCTGACTAATGAAGATCTGAGAACATTAATCAACTCCTGAATGGAGTCTCTAAATATAGCTCAATGTGCAGGTCTTGAATCCAACTTTGTCAAGAGATTCATAAATTAGATTTTTTTAAAATGATTTATTATCCTGCACCATGGCAACAGCAAAAGTGGAAGACTAAAGAAGAGAGAAATCATAGGCTATTAATGATGACCACATGCATATTACCTATACCCTTTTGTCTGATGTGTGAGATCAGCAGCATTTGATTTAAAGCAGCAGGCTTTGAAAACAAGATAAAGTGCTTTTTAAAGAAATAAATGGAAATAATGTAAGCCTACTTAAGTCGACTTAAGTATTTGGGTATAATTCCTTATGAAAGTTCCTGTTTATTAATCATACAATATGAAAATGAAACAATTTCCATTTTGATTTGCAACATTACCTATCTTCCTCTTAATGACTTATTAACACAATCTTCCTGATTTAAACTGATTTAACAGTGCAAACCTCTGAGGCAGAATTCAACAGAATTCAATTCATATAAAAATAGAATCTGGAAAACTCATGCATTTCCTTCCTTTCTTTTTTCCTTACTTCCTTCTTTCTTTCTTGACAGAATGTGTGCTAGGAGGTAAGAAGGTGTCCTTTTTTTGCATCTAGTGGGTAAAGGATTAATCTTGATAACCTCCAAGCCTCTGCAAGGCAATTTGGATTTGGTTTTATATAGAGATGACCAGATTTTTTTCAAGGTGAAGAGGTAATTTGATTCTTCTCAAAGAGGCAGTTTGTTTCACATCATCTTTCCTCACCTTCCAGGACATGCAAAAAATCCCAGAAAATAACTCTCTGGTAGCTGACTGAAATATCAAAAGAATGCACAAAGCCTGCAGTGAAATTTCTTACAGCTGTTTTAAGCATCAGAGCCATTCAATTCCACTTTTTGCATAGAAGATAAAGTTGCCATGGCTTTGTAAAGCATATTAGAGGGAATGTTATACTCAATCTTGTTTTAAAATAAGGACAGGCATCAGCTAAATAACCACTTGAGTCTCCCAGACTTGATCATTAATGAAGATTTATGCCAGTTCCTAAACCCTGCTATTATCACTTAGGTAAAGGACAAGCAGATACAGCTTCAATTCTTAGTAGTTCTCATTTAGTTCAGTGATACATGGGGTAATCCTTAGTTCCAAATGTCAGGCTCATTGGCACTAAGGTATTCACATTCCATCTATTCATTTGTTTTTTATTTGTTTTTTAATTTTGATTTGTCAATCGCTTACAAGATACAGGTATAAGAATAAACATAGTTTTGAATACATGAGATGGATACTTATAAGAAAAATAAAAAGAAACAATAGGACAGGAACGGCAGACACGATTGGTGTGCTTATGCATACCCCCTACAGGCCTCTTAGGAAGGGGGTGAGGTCAATAATAGACAGTCTAAGGTTAAAGTTTTGGGGGTTTGGGGAAGAAACCACAGAGTCAGATAGAGTATTCCAAACATTGACCACTCTGTTGCTGAAGTATTTTGCGCAATCAAGTTTGGTGCAGTTAACCTTGATTTTGTATCTATTGTATGCTCTTGTATTGTTATGATTGAAGCTGAAGTATTCATTTGCAGGTAGGACATTGCAATGTATGATTTTATATACTATATTTATATCGGACCAAAGGCAGCATAAGTTCTAGGCTTTCTAGGTCTAGAATTTCAAGTCTGGTGGCATAAGGTATTCTTCAATGAGTAGAAGAGCAGAGAACTCTTCTTGTGAAATATTTCTGAACTTTCTCAACAGTGTTAATATCAGATACATGATATGGGTTCCAGACTGATGAGCTGTATTCAAGTATAGGTCTAGCAAATGTTTTGTATGCTCTAGTTAGTAATGTGATATTACCAGAGAAAAGCTACGCAAGATTAGGTTAAAATTCTTAACACCTTTTTGGCTATGTAGTTACACTGGGCTCTAGCACTTAGATCATTAGAGATGAGTACTCCAAGGTCCGTGACAGAATTTGGATCAGCAACAAGGTCTTGACTATTTAGCTTGTATTTTATTTTCTGATTTTTTTTGCCAATATGTAAGACAGAGTATTTATTTGTTGAGATTTGAAGTTGCCATTTGATTGACCATTCTGATACATAGTCAAGGTCTTTTTGGAGGGTAGTAGTATTGTCTGCGGTGTTGAATAGCTTTACATCATCAGCGAAGAGAATACAGTTGCTCTTAATATGATCACAGAGGTCATTTATGTAGAGTATGTTTCATATTCATATGAAACAGTCATGCTCTTTACTGCAAAGATTGCAGTTTACAAGCAATGGGAGTGGTAGTTAAGATTATATTGCTTTATTTGAGTTAACCGTGCTGTAACTTCATTTGTTTTCTTTTCATAACACAGAATTGGGGCTGGTTTATATAGATGGTGGTGGCTTTATCTGTCCTAGAAGAGAAAGCAGTAGTGATGATGGTGAGGAAGAGAAGGAGGACAATGACAATGATTAAAGTTATTTCTATTATTAATTTCATTAAATTTTGCCTTGCTTCTCGAAGGTATTCAGCACACAATAAAACAGTATTTGCTATAGAACAATAAAAGTATCCAACGAACAAATGACATATCACAGTCCCTTCACAATCATCATAATTTGCAAAAACTTTTTGAATATTATGAGCCTGTTCTAAAAATAGAAGCAATCTATAGATTTAAAGTTCAAGCAATCAATCTGTTGGGCTTCAGTTTGCTCTGTTCATATGGGTATGTCTGAGTACAAACCAGTAGCCAAGCATGCATTCATTTGTTTCACATTGCAATAACATTTTCTTGAATTTTTCTCAGGACTTTCTCTCATTGGGGATACTATGAGAATGAATTGTTCAGGAGAAATCCATTGGACAATGTGGACAAAGTGACCATTTTCTGAGAGTGAAAGCATCCTACTTCTATCCTACAAACTGCACGGTCTCAGCCTCCCTGTGCTTTGAACCTCAGGTACATATGGAGACTTCCAAGAGGCTCTGGCTATTCAACCAGATTAAACCATAATGAAATGTAGCATGTCTCTAGGAAGTTATCATGAGAAAGTGCTTTACATGACCAGTTGCTACAAAGCTTATATTAGATCGGACAGTAAACACCTGATGAGCAAGAAGAAGAACAGAGGATAAGAGGGAAATGAGAGGTGAAAGAAGGCAACATGCAGATTAGAAGTCAGGGAGGAAAGAGGATGGTGGTTAAAAGGAGATGAAGAGGATGGAAGAAAAGTACAACAGTTCTGGATTACCCAAAGAGTTGATTCAATTGAGCCCTCCTTTTTTTGAAGAAAATGAGAATCCAAAACAAACAAGATCAGGGCTCACCTACTTTGTACTTACAGAAAATAATGGAACTGTAGATGACCAGGCTGAGCTAAGGGAGAGTACAAATACATGATCAGTCTCCCAGTCATTATGGCAGTTTACAGTGAATTCTGGATTTCCTTCTTCCAGTGCATCTGAAGAAATGGGGAGACTGGGGATTACAAATGGGGGTGATATGGAAATAACAGATAACAGATAATTAGAGTTGGAAGGGACCTTGTAGGTCATCTAGTCCAACCCCCCCACCCAAGAGGGAGACCCTACACCATTTCTGACAAATGGCAGTCCAATCTCTTCCTGAAAGACTCAAGTGATAGAGCTCCCACAACTTCCGAGGGCAAGCTTTTCCATTGGTTGATCGTTCTCACTGTCAGAAAGTTTCTCCTTATTTCCAGGTTAAATCTCTCCTTGTTCAGTTTCCATCCATTATTCCTTGTCTGGCCTACAGGTGCTTTAGAAAATAGCTTGACCCCGTCCTCCCTGTGGCAGCCCCTCAAATATTGGAAGACTGCTATCATGTCTCCCCTGGTCCTTCTCTTTACTAGACTAGCCAAGTCCAGTTCCTGAAACCGTTAGTTGTATGTTTTAGCCTCCAGTCCCCTAATCATCCTGGTTGCTCTTCTCTGTACTTTTTCTAGAATCTCAACATCTTTTTTATAATGTGGTGAACAAAATTGAATGCAGTACTTGAGGTGTGGTCTTACTAAGGCTTTACAGAGTGGTATTAGTACTTCCTTTGATCTTGATTGTATCCCTCTGTTAATGTCCATGGAATGTAAATATAGCTGGTGGCCATAGTCCAATGTGCCTATTTGTCCAGAGAAAAGGCAGTGATTCACAGATTTGAATTCCTGACAATTTGTGTTCTAGAAAATGCAGAAAATATCATGACAGCTATTTGACAAACAGGCAATCTCTCTCCTGTGGCAGCCATTTTGTGAGGCATCCATAATACGGTTTCCAAATACCAAACAAGTCAATTGTTTCAACCTCCTAATGAGGTATATGAAAGCAAAACAATAAAATATTCAATCCTGTAATTATTACTAAAACTGTAAAAAGCAATATGTCTGCATAAAATGCCCTATTTTAAAAACTATAGTACAAATAGTAGTGACAATCACCAAAATTTGTGCTAAATGTCAACTATAGAAAGGATGGATAGAACACATGATAGCATAAAATTGGAAAACCTGAAAATATATGTCAGGGTTCTGGTCAGAGAGAAGCAGTGACAGATATACATTGTCCTTTCTACCAGGGTAGTTCTTTAAAATGGAAGAGAGGGGAAGGAGGGAGTTTACTTGTTTTCCTGTAGAAAGAGCAACAAGGAAGCATATGGCTTAGGGATTACACATGGACATACAATAAATACCGCTGAAAAGGGATAGTTTTATATTACCCCACACAACTATTGTGCATCCAACCTGGCATAGGTGAAAGCCGAACAAAACATCAGAATTAGAACTGAAAAAAGATGGCACATGCCCACTTAAGAAGAATCCATACTGTGATTTCTCATGTTCAGGCCCAAAAATAAAGACACATGATGATTCTTCCAAGTAGATATCGCTATTGTTCCACACCTACAGACAGAATTTAATTGACAAATTAAAACACTTCTACATCAATATCAAGCATATCTTCTGACTATTAGGAAGAAGCTGTCTTCACCCCCTTTCTCTCACACTAACTATCTGAACTGAGCTGCCTCTTATTCCTCCAGAATGTATTCCCTCCCTCTTGAGATTCTAGACTACTACATTCCATAACACTTCCGATTGTATAAATCTTTTCCCTTCTTGATACTAAATGTGCCACAGTATTCCTGAGACAAATTGTTAGCTAGGGTCAGTTTGGTCTAGTGGTTAAGGCATCAGTTTAGAAAGTAAGATAATGTTATTTCAAGTCTTGCCTCAGCCATGAAAGCCAGCTGGATGACCTTGGGCCAGTCACTCTCTCTCAGCCCAACACACATCACAAGGTTATTGTTGTAGGGAAAATAGGAGGAGGAAAATGTGTTGGAAGTGTTCACCACCTTGAGTTATTTGTAAAAATAATAAACATGGGATATAAACAAACAAACAAATAAATAAAATATCCACCACTCCCACTAGCTGTATTGTCTATGTAGTGTATATGAGGCAGGCATGGTTGAATGAAGCAAAGTTATTTTCAAACGAAAGGGCTGAGAGGGCTACCATTATTTTTTTCCCCAGAAAAAAAATGTTCTGATATTTATTTTGAATTTTAGAAAGCACCGGCCACAACGTGTGGGCTGTGTTATAACAGCAGTTTAACCGTGATGGAAAAACACACAAGTCATGTCTTTAACAGCTCATTTGATTTAAGGTTACAGTGGTAGCTATTCATGCAAGAAAGGACAAAAATGAAAGTAGTGTTAAAAATGCAATTGCTGCCCAGTTTGTTCCACTTGAAATCCTGTTTATAAATCTGAACTAGTGTGTGGGGGGGGATGCAATAGTTGGATTTAAAAAACACACATATAATCGGTAAAGATGCTTTCTTCAAAAGCTGATCATAGGCTTAAAAGACCCATGCTGGTTAATGAAACATGCCTCTCAAGAAGCATGTTGATCAGAAAAAAAGACTTGAAAAACAGACAAAAGGGAGGAGCTATTTCATGAAGCCTCTACTCCTAGAATGACTGCATCAAGGTTTGGGGCATCCATTGGGGTGGGGGACAGCTTCAAAAATTCAAAAAGGTAAATTATAACTGTACATCAAAGCCCACTCCTTTTTTACATGGGTGGCACATGTGATGGCAACCCCCAAATAGTACTCCAGTTACATCTTTGTCCAGATGCCTATATAAGCTTAGAGCACACAAGCAACTTAAAAACGCAAGGACAAAATTAAAGGGGAAAAAACTGTAACAAGAAATATCAAGGGAAAACAAAAAAGCCAGCTGAATTTATTTTTGTTATTTGTTGAAATACATTGAGTGTGCATATTTCAAAATGAATAGCAAAATTAAGAACTAGGTCAAGGGTAAGCAGTGTGGCGTCTCCAACATTTTTGAAGTTATCTGCGTTGACTATTGGCAGGGCTATCTGGTACAGTTGCATAAAGTCCAAGAACAGCTGGATCACACCAAATTGGGAAACTTGGACATGGACAGCCAAATCAATCATTGTTGAATCAAGCATCAAAGGCACAAATTTTGCTCCAGTTGTCCTATATTATTTTTATTTATATCTTTACCATGGACCTTCTAAATGTTGATTACATATTATACATGCTTTATTATTGCTTGTTGCAAACAACTATACTTGATTCACTGGTATACAAATGAGATGGATGACTGAGCAAGAAAGCCTCAGGCTAACAGGGCTTGACTTCTGCTCCATGGGCACAATGCCCTGTGTTGAAGGGAAATTTCCTTATTGTAAGAATAGTTTTGAGTATTTATTCAGTTCTGAGGAAACTGCTGAGTTTCCCAAAATTAGATATGTCCAAGTAGAAACCAGTCAAAGGAACATGTAAATTCAGATTTCTGAACCAAGAAGAAGGTTGGACACGATGGCCAAACAATCTTTTCTGACTATGAGCCTAGTCTGTAGCTGTTCAGTGCTGAAGCTATTGCCATAACAATTAATGTGATTCATAATAATACTACATTAAATTTACTCCTGAACATCACTGCCTTTTAGCTGCTGAATCTTGATTAATACCAAATTAATACCAAAGTATTAATTTTTGAATCCAACTTTCTTCATGCTTCCTTGTTCAAATCAAAAATAGCACACTTGGCATCAGAGCCAGACTTCTGGCTAGAAGAATATCTTCAGTTATTTTTACAATTTATCTCATTCAATGAGGTAAAACCAAAACAAATTCCTTTACTTGAATAAAATGTTCTGTTGGATGGAAACTGACATTTAAGCGATAATATAAATATATCAAAATCAAATGAGTCCTGTTTATATCCTGGAGGCTGTAAATACATGCAGGTTAAACGTTATGAGCTTTTAAAAGAAGCTTTATAAGCTTTTAGGGAGTAGAAGTATAATTTTAAGCCAATGGAGTTGGGGAACAAAATAATCTAAAGCATGTGTGTCTGGAACACTCTGTTAACATCCCACTGTATGCTTTCATGAAGAACCACAAATACAGCACTGTCACATCTGGGTACTTTATGCTCCAGATCCTCTAAGCCATGTGTCTTTATTTGTTAACTACTTCTTTCTTTCCTCAGTCCATACCCAGCCAATGAATGCATATGACAAGTGTCTATTAATTCCAGATTTGGACAAACAGGCAAGATCTTTTCCTGCATATTAATGGAAAGCCCTTTAAGGAGGAAGATGACCCTGAGTCCAGTAGAATTCAAATGAATTGAAACCTCTTTCAGTCAGGGTTCAGACTCAGGCATGGACATGATTAGTTATTTTTGTTGGTTGGATACTGGATGGGAGAATAGAGCTTTTTAGATGCAATTAATTCTCTCTGCCACATGGGATACTATGAACCATGGGGTCCTTCTGGAGCTTCTATCGGGACTGAGAATGTGGGTGGAGGGTATGTTGCACTGGTTTCATTTCTTCCCAAGTTGGGAAATTAGCATCCCAACTCTTAGCTGTCATAGGGTTCCGCAACAGGATACCATGGTATTTAGCATCTGCACAAAGCTATTATGGAGAATCATACACTAGCTTGGACTTAAATATTATCAATATGCTGATAATGATACTCAGTTATAAATGTCCATTCAGAACTGGAGATCATTTTTAATTGGAAGCTGAAAAGGACAGCATGAGATGAAACAAGCTGAATCCCTGTAAAGCAAACAGTGACTGGTTTGTGGCTCCCTCACTGATTCTTAAAGGAGTCACACTCCTTCCAAAGGTGCTGGTCCCAGTTGGATCAGCAGGTAGAGGCCAAATAGTGTTTTTTTTTCCTACCTGCACCAAGCTAGTGCTCTATCTGCAGCCCTTCTTGCACCTGGAGACCCTTGTGACAATAATCCAGTCTCATATCACCTTTAAATTGAGCAATTACAATGGGATTAATCTGGATCTGTCTCCAAAGATCACCTGGAAACTATTAACAGAATTCTGCATGTTGAGAGGTGAGAGCCATTTCAGTGTGACACAGTGGTGGGATAAAAAAAAATGTACTACCTGTTCTGTGGGCGTGGCTTGGTGGATGTGGCTTGGCTTGGCTTGGTGGGTATGGCAGGGTTAGGTGACTGCAAAATCCCATTCCCTCCTCACCCCACTAACTTGCTTTTCAGCTCTGTTCTCCTGTGCAGGGCAACAAAAGAAGACCCAGCCGATCAACTGAATCTCGGGAGGCAGAGAATAGATGGGGGTGGGGCCAGTCAGAGGTGGTATTTGCTAGTTCTCCGAACTACTCAAAATTTCCGCTACTGGTTCTCCAGAACTGGTCACAAGTTGCTGAATACCACCTCTGGTGTGACAGTTATATTGTGGATACTGTATTAGATAACAGTATGTTTCTAGATACAAATCAAAGTCATAATATTAAGGTACAGAGCCTTAATGGCCTCCAAACTCAAACTCCTTGCAGGACTGTCTCCTCTGGTTACAGTCTGTTCAATTTGTTGCTTTAGCCCAGAAGGAAAGCTGTGGGAATCCTCATCTTACACAGTCAGGAAGCAGGAGGTCAAAGGTAGACTTCCACTCTGGTAGCATCCCAACTTTCTGTGATAAGCTGCTTGCAGAGATATATATAGGGACCACCTATATATTGTCATCTTCAGAAAAATCAGTGAATGCATGGATTTTTTAATGAGCTGTTGAAACAGGAAGAAAACTTGCTCAGAGACCACTGTAATTTATGTTTATGTTGCTGTATTAACATTTGATTGAATTTGGTAGATTTCAATGTTGTTTTAGTACTGGGCTGATTTATGATTGTATGGTTTTTTTGGTTATTATTGTACAGTACCTAAAGCTTGGTGATATATAAGCACTGAAAATAAAGAAAGCAACTCTGTTCACCTTTCCTTTTCTATATAATTCAAAACAAACGGGGAGTCATGAGATCTGGAAAACAGGACATCAAGTCCTGAATTCTAAATCTTGCTCTTTGGGGAAAAAACCCCAGCATTCTTTGCACCAAATTGAATACCTGCAATGTTTTAACAGTCAAATGCACAATGTTTCCCATCAATAAAAAAATTTGTACTATGTTTGTGATGCTTAACAAAGTGCAACATTCACAGTCAAGATATATTGTACAAGATCTCTGAAGCCAGGGACTAACCTTCAAGAACTTTTTCACTACTCTGTTTGTTCATATCTCTTTTTTCCTCATGTTCCCAGCTTGTTTTGACAGTGGAAGAAAAAATCCTGCTTAATTAGCTTAAAAGGAAAACAAAAATAACCCAGTGCTTTGCCAAGTGACTACTTCTCAGCCACTGATGACCTTGTCACTACATTAAAGAAACAATGGGTTTTGGCTATTAATTTTCCAAACATTAAAAGACAGAGTGAAAACATATCTCCACATGACGGCATTGTTGTGTTGCTGTTGATAATGATATATCCCATTTGGCTAGAGGTCAGTAAGAAACTACTTCTTGTTATTTTCTTTGTGAATATTTTCACAAAGTATTTTCTTTTCTACCCTCTTTGTGACAGAGTACTGATCACAGTGTGAAGGAGTTAGATAAATGTACATTAGGAACCATATGTTTTTGAATTCCATGTACATTTCAAGACCAATTCAAGAAAGTTGTTTAATGTAAATAGGAGCCAATAAATACAGTGAAAAAACACGACTCGATAACGTAGAGACCACTGGTGATTCAGAGCAGAATTAATCTGTGATTAAATATTTGTGAAGCTGGTCCTAACCAAGAAAGGTTTGTCTCTCTACACCAGGGGTGTCCAACCTTGGCAACTTTAAGACTTGTGGACTTCAACTCCCAGAATTCCTCAGGCAGCAAAGCACAAGTCTTAAAGTAGCCAAGGTTGGACACCCCTGCTCTACACAGTTCAGTCCTGCATATGTTTTCTCCCGGATAGGTTGAAGGTGAAAAGGGGCTGCCCTGCCTTGATCCCTTTTGCTGTACCCGCACAGTCCTCTACATTCCTGCATTGAGCTTAGGAGAGCCTGTGCATGAACAGTTGTTTCATCACTCAGCCACGGAATTATTTATGTGTTGATTCTTTGCCATTGATTATGGGACATTTGTTCTTCTCCCATTAAGTTTTAAACGCCCAGTCAGGCAACTGAAATGATATCGTACAATGAACAATAAACTGGAGAAAGTATGCTACGGCTAGGAAAACCACATTTGTTCAGATTCTATACTAGCTCTTACAACATAAAATTGAGGCTGAAAGTATTGGTTTGTAACTGATTTGTGAAGCACTAGAAGTTTCTTGTGTATCGTACTAGTGAGTTCTTCATGTTTACAAAGCACATAATTAATATTGTAACTATGGAATAAATTATACAGAACTAAATAATTTTAACACCAAATCACTTAAATGCAACTTCTTTATTTGTTGTGTACTACTGTATGTAACTTTATTGCTCTACTTTCTCCAACTTGATTTTCTCCAATTGTATTATAGGTGTTACAATTTACAGAATTCTCACCCATTTTGTATTCTCAGCTTTTGCTGTAACTCACATCTGGATGTTCATCAGGAGACATTTGCCACTCTGAAATGAAGAGCTACATGTGTAAAATGGATCCTCAAAGAAACACTACATAGTTCGTTCATAACGTAATGGTTTCCTTGCATTGCATCAGATGCAGTAGCTTTTATTCAGACAGTTTATTTATTCAACTTTCAATCTTCAGGACCAAATAGTTTATGAAAATGTAAATTCTGCCATTCTTTATATTTCTGTATTTTTTAAAATCTTTATTTAGAATACAGAAACATATCCTTGTCTTCTCTTGTGTTTTCTAGATAAGTTTCCATTTTTTCTTTTCCCAGTTTATTTCTGCAATACAACTCTTGAAGTTAAGGTTGAAAGATAATTATTTATCCAGTCCTGTCCTGTTGCATATTTGTGTACAGATTTAAAAATTCCCATGAATTTAAATCACAATTCAAGGCTATTGTGTTTCTTCCCATCCTGTAATCACAATGTATTTCATGTAATTTCAGTGGGTTTCCCGTAATGTGAGCAGTTGAACTTGGATTTAAGCCACCTGAATTTAAAGTCAACTTATTGGGACAAAAGGTTAAGCAAAAGTATTTTCATAAATAAACAAGGTAAGGAAAGTATGCAGAGCATGGGTTCTGAAATTCCTTCCAGTGTCTTAATAACAGCTCTACTCTGGGTCATGTAACAAAGAAGAATGAGGAATGAATGAATAGGGAGTTGATAGTACAGGTAGTCTTCAAATTGGGACCATAACTGAGACATTGAATGAAGTAGTAATTAAGCAAGATATCACATGATCACTTTACTCAACAACGGCAATCCTGGCACTCCCATTTGTCATTGTTAAGTGATCTTGCACATCATTAAGCAGACAGAATCTGTGGTAATAAATGTGAGGGTGGCTCAGGAACATAGGAGTGACCCTGGGAAGCCTGGTGCAGGCTATAAAGCCTATGTACAGAAACCTGTCACAGTCTGTGAATCCTGAGCCTCTACCTTGCCTGAGAGACCTTGGTCAGTTACAGGGCTCATCAGCATGTGTAAATTGCCCCAATTTGCTTTTTCTTTTTTCTTTGGCAGCTGCTGATAGGCGTGCCCAGCCTATTGCAAGGTGCAACCTTCCTACTAAGGCTGCCTCATGCCGTTCTGCAAATGGGTGCCAACTCCTGCATGTGTAATTATTTGTCCCACTGCTTCAGGTCAAATCCAATTCATTTTTAATTCCCATCATACAATATTGGATCCCACTCTGTCCGGTTGATAGATGGACAAACAGAACCCCAACATCCTTTATGTCAATGGCCCACAACCTTTTGGGCACCAGGAATCAGTTCTGTGGAGAAACATTTTGTTGGGCTGGAAAGCAGAAAAATTCCACTGAGAACAGTGAGTCTAAATCACTCTTAGTTGTGTTGCTTGACAAAGGAAATAAGTGTTATATCCCAGGGCTATTTTATAAATACAATGGAGTTCACATTGAAGGTATTAGCACTGGAGCCCAAATATCTTACCATCACTGCAATACTTTGCTGAGAAGGACAATACTGCCAACAAGCAGTTAATTCAAAACAACAACCATACAATACAAGCAGCTAATAATAATCCCTGTGAAGAAACTACTGAATCATCCCCAATCAACAGATTTTTCTGTAGGAATCAAATGTAGTTGCTAATTTATTTAATAATGAAAACAGTTTTTTTTTCCTAAGTACTATACTGATGTTAATATGGTTAATAGGACCTGATATATCCCAAAATGTGTATCTTCTATTAGAATGCTTATCCCACAGACGAGACACAAAAAGTGGTCATTTTAGTGTCTAGCAGGGAAAAAAATATCAGTTTCACTTAATACTGATGAAAAAGGTGGGCTTGTTTTGTTTTTATCTATTTGTGTCAGATGTGCTTATAGGTTTCAATCCTTTGCCTCACAGAGACTGGAAATAAGGACTATCAGCTGCATTTACATATAAAGATAATACATGGTTACTATTATGTGAAACCCTATGTGGCCTACAAACCACACACACACAGAGAGAGACGGTCAAACATAATCTTTACCTTTATATTTTAAGCAAGAGACTCTGTCATGCCTTTCCTAAGAGAAAAGAAAAGTAAATTGAGAGGAATGCAGAGTAGAGGAACTGAAGGCAGTTATTCTAGTGGTATGCAGTAGATTAATGAAACAAAGGTTCTGTGCAGATACAGTCTAAACACATTGGTATGAAGAGAGAGAACAGGATTGTGCTTGCTCACAGTTGTTGGCTCGATCTGAAAGAGCCTGAACTAGTACCATATAAACTGTTTGGTGATTGCAGGTCAGAATTTCAGCAAAGTGACGTACATACAGCTTGAACATGTCCATGCTTTGTTGAGATCTTTTGCTGAAAATACAGCGGGCTCATGACTTCAAGAAGATACTTGAACACAACTCATTAGTCTGGAACCCGCATTACATATCTGATATCAATACAATTGAGAAAGTCCAGAAATATTTCACAAGAAGGCTTCTCCACTCCTCTACTCGTAGCAGAATACCTTATGCCACCAGACTTGAAATTTTTAGATCTAGACAAGCTAGAGCCTTCAATTCGATCTAAGTATAGTACATAAAATTATATATTGCAATGTCCTACCTGTCAATGAATACTTCAGCTTCAACCAACAATACAAGAGCACACAATAGATACAAACTCAAGGTAAACTGCACCAAACTTGATTGCAGGAAATAAGACTTCAGCACAGGGGTGGGATACGACAGGGTTAACTACTGGTTTGGGATTTACAAGCTTCCCTGCAGGCTGTGAGCCATGCACCTGTAAATCATCATCAGCATGCTGTGTGCAGAGATGCAGTCTTTGAAACAGCCCTCTTTTCCTGCTTTTTTAACTGCAGCTGGGCCTCATTTGGCAGCTGAAGTTGAAAAATCAGGAAATAAAGATCAGGTAAGAGCCCGGGTGGGCAAAAACACCAGCAGACATAGAACCGGTTCTATGTCTGCTGCTCTTCAGAGCTACCGGTTCTACAGAGGTGGATAGAACCAGTAGAAACCCACCCCTGCTTCAGCAACAGAGTGGTCAATGTCTGGAATACTCTACCTGACTCTGTGATTTCTTTCCCAAACCTCAAAAACTTTAACCTTAGAGTGTCTACTATTGACCCCTTTCCTAAGAGGTCTTTAGGGGGCATGCATAAGCGCACCAACGTGCCTACCGTCCCTGTCCTATTGTTTCTTTTTTTTCTTATTCGTTTCCATATCTAGAAGAATGGCCTCATGCAAATGGTGTTGGAGCATTTGTAGAGTAATCAACATGCAGTATATGACTGTAGTAAACCAAGGTGTGCTTGAAATCCCAAGTGAACTACACCTGGGGCTGAGCCCAGATTTAGCATCTTCCATTTCCCCTTTTTTGAGCTAGTTGCTTGAACCACTGTGTGAATGACATTAGGTGGCAGATCATGTGCAATGCATTCATCCATGCAGATACAGGCATATATAGTTCAGTTTATAGAAAAGTGCTAATGTGAGTAATTATTGCAGTATGTCACTGTGCTATTTAAAGTCTTCTTACTGCATGCCAGAAAGTGCTCCGGGCAGGAATTTTATGCAAGCATCTGCTAGAGACTTCCCAAGGGGAATTAAGATAAATTTAGATAGCAGAGAGCCAATCTGAAACCACTGGAGTGAAGAACAACTAAACACAGGCCTCCAGGTCCATAAAGCTCACAACACAACAGATAGTTAGATTGCTTGGCTCAATTTACTCATCATTTTGAAAGTGTCTGGCAAACTTGGATGCTGCATTTATTTTTCAGGTAGCCATCAGATATCACATGGTAACTAAAACTGGAGAGTTAAGTCTTATACACCTGAGCCACCTTTGTCTGAACCACTTTTGCTTTGAGCTCTTGATTAATCACTGTGGATACGAACTAAAGCCAGACCTTTTTATAGAATAAAAATAATGAAGCTCATCTTTTTTTCTACCTTATATCAGGGCTTGCAGTTTTTTTCATCACAGCCCTGGGGAAAAAAATTGGGGGGAAAACAGAATCCATCATATGGGTAGTTTCATAGCAAGAAAGGCCAAAACTCATTGAAGAATATATTCCCAGATTCCAACCTTAGCATCTCTGGGAATATAGGTGAGGAAAACTATTGGCTGTAATCCTAAAGACCTTTCTTCATATAATTCAGCATAAACATGTTCTCGAAAAATCCTTTTTGTTGTTGTTGCTGGTTCTCCACAGGGTACTTCTCATTTATTCGTCTGTTTGTTTGTTTGTTTGTTTGTTTATTTATTTATATCTCACCTTTATTAGTTTTATAAATAAATCTAGGCAGCAAACGTATTACTACTCCTTCCTCCCTCTATTTTCCCCACAAAAACAATCCTGTGAGGTGGGTTGCGCTAAGAGAGAGCAACTGGCCCCAACTCATCCAGCCAGATTTCTTGCCTAAGGAACTCACAGATTCTAGCCTGGTATCTTAACCCCAAAAAGATTACATTATCATAGCTGTACCATAGTTACTTTCCTCCTTATTCTGTCCAAAGGTACCTTTAAAGTGTATCAAGTTGACTAGGCTTTGGGCAGATCCATACTTTCTGCTTGCCCCACTGTCAATTCACCAATTCCCCAAAGCCATTCACCAATTCTCGAGTGCAGGATTTTACAAAACCCTCCACCCCATTCCCACCAACTGCATTGCACCCCCTGCAATGTCCCATCCCCTGCAATGTGCCTCCTACAATGCACTTTTGAAGCTTGGATTCAAAAAGACTGTTTTCCATCCTGAAACCTTTCAGAACTTCTCCATTTCATACCCAATTCCAATTAGCTGCAGCATATGGCGCATTCCTTCAATCCAGCAGCTAGTCACTGACCTGTATAAACATTTCATCAGCTGGTTAACAGCCCCCCTCTTCTTTTCCTCCTCTAGTTCATTCAATAATGGTTTGTAAAGGCCACAGAATCCCACAGTCTCCTGACAACATGTTTCCCCCACTTTTTCTTTCAGGTCCACCTTCCTTCTCCCCTTTCACTTGTTGCTCAGGCTGGCTAATGTCTAGTCTCCATTTTTCCATTTGTGTGTGTGTGTGTGTGTGTGTGTGTGTGTGTGTGTGTGTTGTAATGGTGCCATTTTTCATTTCTTTGAACCCTTAAGTTGCAATGTAGTAGCCGCCAAGTTTCAACAAGTGCTCCTTCTTTGCTTCTATGCATCAATACCATCAGTTTTCCTTGCCACTTTTTAGGGTTTAGATTTTAGAAATAGCTTGCTATTACCTGCTTCCTAATGCTCCATCCAAGACCAGATGGATAGCAACCAGGGTGGCATTTAGGAAAGCTGGCTTTTCTGGAATGTCTTGGGGGGATTGATGATAAGATTGGTTCCTTCCTCAAGTAGCCAATTGTTATTGGTGTCATTGTTTCCAGCAGTGTGCAGTGCTAGGAAATTATCAATGAAATTGATCTTAGGTTTTGGTTAGTAATTTTGTTTGTTTAATTTTTTTTCTGGGCAATTCTCACATTATTGAAAAGCTGTTTGGAGTTTTTACAGATGTGAGCAGCAGGGAGGTTGCAGAAGTATTTGTTCCCCCATTTCTTTTTGAAATTTACATGCAGAATGGATAGATAGGTAGATGATAGATAGATAGATAGATAGATAGATAGATAGATAGATAGATAGATAGATAGATAGATAGACAGATAGATTAGACAGACAGACAATTAGGCAAAGCAGTCCTCTGGGATTCCTCTCTTAGATTCCTACCTCTCAAGAGAAGCACCTCTGTCAGTGGCTGAGTCCCCATTTTGTGTCTCTTCCCATCTCAAGATGGGGCAGGCTAGTAGGGTATGGAAAGTTCCTGTCTGAAACTCCTAGAAGCCATTAATAGGGGATTCCGTAGAGTCCTCTCAAACCTCTTTGTTGCTAGTTTTACTCCTGTCATGAATCAAACAGCTGTACATACAAAGAGAGGGGGTATCAATTTGACTTTACTTTGAAATGGGGTGGGCTTGCAGGTAGAATTATACCGAATGTATGGTAGAGCTCAATATTAGAGTATAATAAGCTAAACCCATGATTTCATTCAGTGTGCTATGCAAAAGTGGCCATTCAGTAACACCTGGTTCTCACATTAAGCTTAGTTATGGTTTGTTTAACCATGGTGTATTAGAAAAACCACAAGTGGCCAGCTTCACATTGCACATGCATTGCACATGCAACTTCAAATGCATCCCAGATGTACCAAATGCTGTGACTCAGCACTGCTGTTTTGTCTGTTATGTTGCCATTGCTCTCACATGCTTAACAGACTCTTCGACTGTTGTGCAATTCTGGCTCTACTTGGTTTGCTAGCAGCCCAAGCAACTTGTATGGTTTACCTGGGGAGGAATCCTTTGGGACTTTTTGAAGTTACCCATTGAAGCTAATTGGCAGAAGATTGAATGGGATACTGAAGTTGGTGGTACACACTTGCTAGCTGGGGAAAGGATTAGTTAGATCCACAAAGAGTAATTCTATCAGGGGTTACAAACTATGAACTCCATAAGAACATTTACGTTTAAAAGCAGTGTTCCCCAGAGTATCAGAATGACATGTCAAGGCTTTTTGTTTAATATCATGCCTTTTTTGGACTTCCCAAGGGGCATCTGGTTGCCCTCTTGTCACACAAAAGTATTTCTTATTTCCTTGTTCACAAGAGGAAAATGAAAAGCAGATGATTGGAGCACTTTCAAAGCAAGGCTTAGGAAAGTTTCCATCTAAAGTGCAGTGATAAATATGTATTTGCAGCACACCTGGGTACTAAGCAAAAATGTAAGATGAAATGTAGAAAAATGGACTGAGCTGATACTGTTCTCTGTGGAAGAATTTGACCTATGCAAACGCTACCAAGGGAAGCTGGATAATAATCAACTGCTTTTGTGAATCAGGGAATCAGGTTTCTTTAAGAGCCTTTGGGCTCAAAAAATACACTGCAGACTGGCACTTAGTAGAGTAGCCATGAAGGCTTTGGAAAAGATATTCCAATGCTATGGTGGAGAAAGTTCAGAATGGTGAAAGCCATTTTGAAAAAAAAAAACAATATAGCATTTGATACTTTTGAATTTTGGTATGGGAGAAGAGTCCTGAAAACACCATGAGCAGCAAAAGAAAATAAATCAATGGATCATCAAACAAATCAGTTCAGAGTTCTCATCCAAGGGACCAATGACCAAGCTCAAATTAGGCCATGTCAGACACATGATGCAAAGACCCAGATGTCTAGAGAAGATTCTGATATTCAGAAAGGAAGGAGGAGGGGGGAGGAGGGGAAGAAAACCAGCAGCAAGATGCATAGATTTGATTACACCACTGGAATAGCTGAAGGTTAGGGGCAAATAAAGCCTATCTATGTGGTCACTAAGAGTCAGCAATAACATGATGGCATATAATCAAGCAAGCAATCAAAAAAACAGTTTTAGGCTTTTGCTTTCTTATAAACTCTATCAGATTTCCTCACAGTGCTGCCCCCCAGAAATGGTGGGAAATTATGGAAATTGCAGTCCTGATATGCCTGTAAATCTAGCTTGAGGAGGCTGTAATAAACTGAAGTCATACAAGAACAAAGCTAGAATAAATGTTGTGTTCGGTTTAGTATATGGTACAAAAACAGCCATTGTAGTTTGCCTATCACAGTTTGCAATGTGGCTGCTATGTATGAAACAGAGTGAAAGTATCTGCATGCAGAGAGAAAGTCCTGTTTATATTTATAATTGTTATGCTTAATGTCAGGCAGATGGTACTTAGCGAACAAACCATAACTAAACACACCATGGCTTATTATGTATTTTTGACACAACCTTTATTTAGGAAATGTACAGCTTTTTTCTCAAAGACAAAACTGGCCAGTTTTTGCTGCTCCTGTCAGCTTTCATGAAATCCCTTTCCAAGCTATGCTGGGAAGGCTACTCAAGAAGTAGAGATGCTATCATCTATTCATCCATCCATCCATCCATCCACCCAGCCACCCACCCATCCGTCCATCCATCCAGTACATATCCTGCTCACTTTGAAACCCTCAGAACAGTTCATATTCATAAACATCTTTAAACCAATAAATACAACATAACGATTAAAGACATAGATGTACAAACTGAAGGAGAGAATGAAAAAGAACTGACCCTGTGCCAGATATTGCTCAACCTCCAAATTTTCATGGAAAGAGCCAGGTTTTTGTGGCCTCCTTTAAGATGAATAGCACTGAGGATCTCTGGCGGGGAGAGATCATTCCACAAGGATGGGGCCGCCACCAAAAATGCCTGTTTTCTGGATGTGGAACACTTTTATGTGAAATGGTGCAATGGGATCAACATCATTGAGTCACATGTTAAGATGGTTAGCCAACAGAAAGCAAATTACTCATATTGCCTTAATTTGTCTACTTGCTCAAACTATATGACAAAAGGTAAGCTCCAGGAAATATTTAAAAGCAAAGACACTGACCTGGAGTGTAATGTTTGGTTGGTGTCTTTGCTTTTAAATATTTTAAATATTTCCTGGAGCTTACCTTTTTCACATGTCACTATAAAACTCTGAAAAACTTTGCAAAGTCACTCAATTTATGATTCCCTCTTCCATGCGGCACTGTTGATTTATTGCCCAGTTCATTGTCATCATGGACCTTTTTGAGTCTCTGGATGATGAAAAGGACAGCCTAGGCATGAATGATTACTGGGTGACATTTGGTAACAAAGCAAGAATCTCTGCTTCTCCTTTCATTTCTTTTTAAATGCTAATCAATTGTTTCAAGGGCAATTATTCTATTTCTATATATAGGAATCATCAGCACTTAATGAATATATAATTTGTCTTGCTAGCTGCATATAGATATGAGCACCTGTCTGAATTAACGATAGTTATGACAATTGTTAAGCAGGAAAGCTAGAATGCCAACATCATTTAGAGTACCTACACCAGCCTTTCTTTCTCAAGTGGGTGATTTCTGAATGTGCTGGACTTCAATGGTTATTAAATGTGACATCACATGGCCACATTGCATACTGATGGCAGTCTCAACAGCCATCCTTATGTAAATACCAGGCAGGTTGTTAAGGGAGGACCTCGTAAGACTGGGATTTCAAACTTCCTGCCAGCTCTCCCAAGTGATTGGGCTTGTGCCTGTGCATAGTCATGTAGGCCATATTATTTTCTCAGCAGAAAAGCTTCCTGCTTTGTTCTTCTAGGAACTTTGTTTCAGTTTAGGGTTTTCTACCACTTACTAATCAAGTCTGATCTCACTTAGTTTTTCAACATCAAGTAAGTGAGTGCTGAGAAGAATCCCCAATTCTGTATTTTGTGATTGATTTCTGATGGAGGCCAATGGTTGGTTGGCCTCAAAATGGGAGTGTCACACCTTCCCCAACTTAGGTTCTTAGGAAAGAAAGAGTCTTGACTTCATTTGTGTGAAAGGCAAGTTGGTGTGCGAAGGTTCCCCAGTTAACTTTCCCTTGTTCCTCCCCACTGTTATCTCCCCATTATCCAGTCACATTTGAATAAATTGTTTTGGTAACAGACCAGGCAATGGCAGGCTAGATATGAGCCATTACATTACATTCCCAGGTCTCTTAGGAGGATAAGCTGATATTTCGGGTTTCTGTTTTCCCCTCCCAACAGCTCCCTCCCTCCCCATAGTTTATGGCAGGCTGGCACCTAGCAAAATGAGGCTGAAGCCCAGGATGGCAGTTCTGACAGGGGCTCGATTCTGAAGGCATATCTTCCACAAAGGGTAAGCAGCTTGTCTTGGAGCAGAGCCCTTAGTGAAGGATGGAAAAGTGTCGAATGGTTCTGAATGTGTGACTTCTTTTGGTAGTGGATTCAGTGGGGAATGGTTATAGAAAGAAAAAAGTGAAAGCATTAACAATGAAAGCAGAAAAACTAGAAAGAAGAAAAGATTGGGTTATATGTGAAAATATGCTAGAAGACAAATTGAATTCCCGATAGAGTAAATGATAACTAGAGTTAAGAAAAAGATGTGTGTGTGTACACATGGTAAATAATGTGGTTAAAAAAAAGGAACATTTATGATTAAAAGAGGCAAAGAAAACAGAGTAATTTTAATTGGAAGAAAATTGTTTTGGAAGTGGGTCACAAGGGTAAAACAATGTGATTGAGAAAGGCTGGAAGGAACTGAAAATAAAACTGATTAAATTACGTGGAATGAACCTTAAGTGAGGGAATATGGAAGGAGTATTTTAGAGATTTATATGAACACAGCAGTGGAACTAAGATGAATGCTACAAATGTAGAGTCCAAGAAAAAGGTCATGAACAGGAAATAAAGAATGCTATGAACTGGTGTACAATGATAAGGCTACAGGTGTGATGGCATCACTGGTATAATATTAAAAGTGGAGGTTGCAAATGAATTGGTTGCATGACCTGTTTAACATGTGAAAAAACTGCCTCTGTGCCACAGTATTGGAGAAATTCTGTAATTACCCCAGCATTCAGAAGGAAAGGTAGCAGCAGTGAATACAAAAACCTGCAGAGGGATTAGTAGTTCATTAGCAGTATCTGGGAGCGTGTTGACAGAATGAGGACTGAAAAAGTACACAGCTTTACACCACATAGTATAGTGACCCTATTATTTTGAGAAAAAAATAAAGAACCAATCTGAAAAAGGCATATCTAAAAGAGGTCCATGAGGACATAAACATTTGTTTGTAACTTTGTTTCGTAAAGGAAAATTCAACAGCAAAATTAAATAAATGAATAAAATGTTAAAAGGGCAAATCAAAGACTGACTTTATAATAAAGGACATATAAGTGATACACATAAGTGATACTTTAGCTCTCCATTGATCAGGTCCTTGATCATTAGTATAATAACGTGAAAAGGTTTATTGTACATTCTTAGACTTGTGGCCTTTGCTAGATCAGCAGTTAGAGCCATAACTAGGGAGTTTTCAGCCAGCTTCAACGGGTGTGTCTGTTAAACCCTTATTTGGAATGGGGAGCCTTAACTATGATAACTCATAATCTCTAGTCTGGATTATTACATTTTATTTTATGTGGGCATGTCTGTTAGGATGATTTAGAAACTTTAGTTGATACAGAATGCAGCAGCCTGATTCCAGTGGGTGAGACCCATTGAAAAAGTTTTTTAGTATTTTGGTTAATATTGCTTTGATTATCTATAATGTCCCGAGCTAACATATTCTAACATAAAAAGCTCTAAGTAGCTTGGCTCTCATATTTTTCCAAGACTATCTCCTCCAAGTTAAATATAGCAATAGCACTTAGAGTTATTTTCCATTTTACAGTGCTTCACAGCCCTCTCTAAAGGGTTTACAGAGTCAGCATATTGCTCCCAACAATCTGGGTCTTCATTTTACCAACCTCAGAAGGATGGAAGGCTGAGTCAATCTTGAGCCAGTCAGAATCAAACTGCCAAATTGCTGGCAATTGACAGTCATCAGAATGACCCCGCAATGCTGCATTCTAACCACTGCGCTATCACCAATATGCCCTTTTTGTTGTCTGAGGAAATATGGGATGCTACAGGTATCTTCTTTCGGAGAGCTTTGAGGGAACTTTAAGGCAAACCTTTGGAATCAGAGTCCTAACATCTGCAATAGCCTGTCACAGCTGAATTTCCTACCGACTTTTTTGGAAAATATTAAAACGTTGTCTGTTTCACAGTGGTTTTGGACCCAGGTGGAAGTTGGAGTGACTTGACTGAGTTGGGTGGTATTGCCTGAGATAGGATTGGGTCGAGCACTGCTTCACAAAAGCAGTTTTTAATATGTTTCTATAGATTTTGAGAGTTGTCATCGTTACATTATTTGATAACAGATTGTGAAGTGCCTGTACTCAAATGGAATGGAACAGTGAATCCAAATTGTTCTTAATTATGCAAATAAATAAAGAGGATTTATCTTTCTTACTGTGGGCTTATTCAAGGGACTTCAGCTTTTTGACTCAATTACTTTTATTTATTTTTTTAGGTGTTAAGACAGGAATGTAATACATACATTCTGGAAGGAAGCTTTTCCAAAGCAGGTCCATGAATAGACCAGGTTTGAAACCTAAAAAATGAAATATGATCCAAGAGGGATTTTATGAGCAGTATCTCCAAAACTGAGTCTATCAAGATTTGACAAGGAAATTCCGATCTCAGATTGTTTTAACAAAAGTACATAAGATTGAAGGAAAAACATTTCTGAAAGCTGTTCTTCACTCAGCACTGGATGTAAATGTATGTTTGTTTTAAGGATAAGTTTTAAATGGTTTTGGAGCAAACCATGGAAGCTTTCCAACACAGATCTTAGCAGTTTACAAAGCATCAAAAATTCATGCTCTCAATGATCCTTGAACTTATCTGGCTTTTCACCTGTTGTATCGGTTGTTATGGCTTTCTTTGGGGGATAACAGGGTTAGGTGAGGTTGTGGCAAAATATCTACATTTGATGTGGAAAAGCCACTTTTGTTTGAGAAGATGCAAATTTATCCCTGTAATCCTTCCTTGCATCTCTATAGCCTGATTGGAGCAGCTGGCAAAGAAAAATCCTGTCTATTTTCAGAAACAGATAAACCCATGTAGGTTATGAACTATGTGCCTTGGAAAAAAATCATTCAACACCAGTGGTTGCCCTTTCCAGAAACAAATTGCAGTGATCATAGGTCTCCTCTCCCACTAACAGGCTTCCCCTACCACATATCACCATGCCAAGAATTGCACACAAGCCTAATATCTGCAAAATGTCACTGCATTTTTGTGTTTATTTTGCCAGGGGATAAGGGAGGGAGGTATTTGCTTCAACAGCTGGCTTTGCAGATATTTTTTTGCTAATTATTTGGTATTCACCCTTCCTACCAGGAACTCAATGACAGGCCTGCTGTTTCCCAGTGACTTCCCATCCCAGTATTAACCAGACCCAGTCCTGCTTTACTTCTGAGATAGAATTGTCACAATCTTGGATTTAGCTCTTCTTTCTGTCATTCAGTAATTATCTTTTTCTATTCATTCATTGGTTTACTTTACAAACTTTCTTGGGGATCCTAGTTCTATTCCATAATAACCCACAGGTGATAAGAATACGTTGGCAGGTAGTCTTCAGATTATGACCACTATTGATCCTGAAGTCTCTGTTGTTAAGTGAGTTTCGACCTATTTAAAGACTTTTTTTGCCATAGTTATTAAGTGAACCACCACAATTGTTAAGTGAATTGTGTGGCTATGAAGTGAATCCAGCTTTTCCCATCGACTTTGCTTGTCAGAAGCTGGCTGGGAAAGTAGCAAATGATAATCATATGACCACAGCAAAGGGCAACTGTCATAAACACAAGCCAGTTGCCAAACACCCAAATTTTGATCATGTGGCCATGGAGATGCTGCAACAAATCGGTTATAAGTCACTTTTTTCAATGCTGTTGTAATGTTAAACAGTCACTAGAACCTCCTGTATATGGAATTTGTTGAATGGGCTGTTTCACTGAGCTAATTGTACCATGGAACTTACTTATGGGAGAGTAATGGGAGAGAAGTCATATTAACAAGGATAGTGCAATTCAAAACAGAAAATAATATACACAGCACAGTCAAAATATTGCATTCTTTTTTTTTTGAGACATCACTATTTTAAATTCAGCTATTTTGCTAATTTTCTGTAATATAAAAAGGGATATGTATGTGAAATATGCTCTGAGAATACTCTATTTAGCCATTAAATCTGTTGTATATCTTTCCATTTTGGCATGTTTCTACCCTTTGTGCACTTACACACATGTAAGATTCTTTCTCTGAGAATTGCACTCATTACCAGTTTGTTTTCATGTTCAACTGAAGGCACAGGCCGCCACCTTTAAAATCTTTTGTGGCTTGGTATCTTTATGATCATCTAACCAGAGATTAAACTGGCTCCAATGCTTCTGAGTTTTCAAACATATACATACCCACTCTTTCAATGTGACTTCAAGATGTTTTATTATTTTGAATTTTCATGCAGCTAAACAGCTGTACCATATGTGAATTGTTTTTAACAGTATCTAGAATACTGATGTATATATGCCTGTGACAAAGACGTACTGTATACATATCTATATCTGAGGGACCACTATGGTTGGAGCAACTAAAAACAAATAAATAAACAAATAAAAAAGAATCAGTCCCTTGCAATGACTAATTTTTCATCTCCCACATTTGGGATTAATGGTCCCATCTCCTGTCAGCGCTGATGGATCTCACTGTTTATTACATGCACTGCAACACAGCACCTGGTTTTAGTTTAGACTCCAGGATGTTGAAAAAGCCACATGCTATTCTAGCAGCCAACTTAAGCTGTAGGAAACCTCCAATGTTGGGTTTGGTTAGGAAGGAAAGGATTGGTTCATGCCTCAAGATGTGCTAGAACAGATCTAGGTCTGCAAGCAATTGATAATGTCAAATTGAGATGAAACAGATAAAGTTAGATTTGCATAGTGCAAAATTAAAGACAAATTCCTTCTGGCATCTTCCCAAATAAACTGCTCAAGCAATGTTGTAGACTAAGAAAGGAAGTACTATATATTCCACTATTTTTTACCCATTTCCTTTGAAACACATACAATGGCTAGTCCAGAGCTATTCATGAGGTTTAGTGATGTGAATAAATTTGCTGCAATATTTTCAAAATACATTTATAAAGCCAGAAGCCTGCTAGAGAGGATGATACCATTTACTTCAGATGTTGCTCAACTTCTGCTCCCAGTTATTCTATTATAAATAAATCTGGAAGTTGTTACTCAACATCGGGAGGGCCATGAGTACCCCATTTAGATTTACAGATAGTGTTCAAATGAATATCATACAGCCTACTTGTCTTTGATCCTAAAACAAGGACAGAAACCTTGGTATTTTTCACAAGTTTTACATTTCAGTATCAATGAGCCCTGGCCAATGGATGACAAGGGACTGTAGCGGCTGTAGTCATACACTGCTGAAGGACACATTAAGTTGCCTTCTTCTTCCTTAAAAGTATATCTTGGGACATACCCATTTCAGTTCAGGGGCACCTTATTTGTCACAGGAGCAACATAGTGTCTATTGAAGCTACTTTTCCACATGAAAGCAATTCTATATTATGGGTCATGAAATTGACCTTGCATGCCAGTTAGTGAAATATATGTATCAGCCCATGATGTGGTAGATATATCAGTTGTAATTACAACATTGTAATAACAGCAATAAAATAATTCAATTATTAATAATGAAGAGACGCAAACTGGAAAAAAATGTAATTCATTCTTCCATACATACTACTTGTGTGTCAATGTGCATCTAATGCTTAGTAACTTTTGTGATCCCCCTGTCAATGAAAGAAATACAAGTTCTGTCTTGCTCTTAAACAAAAGAAGACCCATTTAACTCCAAGTTTTATTTTAAAAAGCACTGACAGCCACTATTTGAAAATGTTTGGGGGTTGTTTTTAGAAAAAAAATCAAGATCCAGCTAAGACTAATGCTTCCTGGAGGCATTTTTGGCATGCTGTGATGTAAATCCATTGTACATGTGGCCAGAAAGAATAACATCTTGGTGCATTGTGCAAAAAAAGAAACCACTCCTTCCTATTTTCATATTTCCAATGTATATAAGCAGGTGGCTGAATAAAGACAAAAGACTTGCCTTGGAACAAAAGAATGAAACCCACAAATCAAGGGCATAGCTTCAGAAGGTCATGATCAAGTCATGTGTGCATTTTCCTACTCATTCAAAACAAATTCTGCTTGTAACATTTCCTTCCTAGAAAACCATTGATATTTCTTCTTTCTGCTGCATGCTCATATTGTTGTGTTTACCCTCAGGGCACTTTATTTTTAGCTGGAGATAAGAATTGTCATTAACTTTTCAATGGGTGATGGCACAGCTAGTGAGATGCTGCTGCCAAAGTTCGTAATTACCTTTCTTCAGAAGATGAATGTGTCCAACTTCATAAGGCTCAACTACAAGGCAAATTGAGCAGCATAAAGGAAACCTTTAGGTTTATATAATAGCTAGGCGAAGAGTTCCAAAAGCTGAAAACAGATACATTGTAGAGTAGAAAGTACAAGGAACCACAGAAATTCTTGGACCTATTTCGAGATGTTACTTCAAATCATCCTTCCCCACAATAGTTCTCTTCAAATACTATTGCAATAGGCAATAAAGTGCAACATTTTTGAAAGGCAGGCACCACACTGAGCAAGATTACTTTACATTATAACTGCTGTATTCAACATTTCATTTTTTACTGTCTGCTATTAGATTCATAGCTTATCTGAGGTCAGGAAGACTGATTTAAGTGTTCAAGCAGAGACATCAAGAAGCTATTCTGGGAAGCTTTTCTTTTATTTGCTTCTTATTTTAAGTGGATTTTTATCACCTAGCAGAACAACATTGTAGTTACCACAATGATGCAATAGTAGTCAACAGTTTATTTTTAGCCTGTTTAGATGTAACATTCAATAAATTGCCAAAGATGTACAAAGGTATTTCAAATGTATAGTGGAAATATAAATGTAGAAAATGAAGTCTTTGGTGGATTTGTGATACACAAAGAAATACTGAGGTAAGATTCACATTTTAATACAGAAGATGCTTAAGGTAAATAAGGATTACACCACAGAACATTTTTTTAGGCTTAATGGACAAAGAACTTGAAAAAAACCATTTCCTGTTATATTTGTTGACAGCAGCAAAAAAAATTATGCACAAAAATGGAAAGATACTTTATTTCCCACAATGGATGAATGGCTGGAAAAACTGATGGAACTAGAAGAGATGGCTAAATTAACTGCTTTAATCAGGGAAAAGAGCACATTCAACTTTGATTCTACTTGGAAACTGTTTCTGGATTTTGCACTTGAGATAGAAAAAAAAATGAAAGGCTGACTTTGAATTTTGCTAC